>NW_009951793.1:879287-912247 GCF_000747805.2 Chaetura pelagica | reverse complement strand
TGCCCGAGGAGCTGCTGCTCCGGCTGTCCAGGGAGGTGTCGCTCTCAGGGGCCTGGGGAGGAGGGGTGGGCAAACAAAAACACAATTAGCCATGATTACAGAAAAAATGGGGAAAACTCCCGTTCCTCTCTCTCTTCTGCTGGGAAGGGCAATGCTATGGTTTGAGTGGACTGGGCAAATTGTTGACACCTGTAAGAGGAACTAGAGAGGGTCTTCAAGGACACCAAGGGCCCTGGGAGGGTCAGAACAGAGAGGGATCAGTATTCCATCCCACTTCCTGCCATATCCCATAAAAGCCAGGAGAACTGGAAGCTCAGGCCCTTTTTCCTACACCTTTTTTCCTTGTTTCTGGTGCTGCTTAGAGGCTCCTGTCTTTTCCTTCAACTAGCCATGTGCTCTGCAGAATCCAACTTCATCGGGTGCTGTGAGGACCCATGGACCCCTCCCCTGAGGTGGCCCTGCCACAAGGGACTCTCACCCACCTATTCCTGCAATCTAGATTGGTTTTGTATATATCTGTATATAACTTTATATATCTGTTCCTTACCCCATGTGTTATCTGGTTTGTGATTCACACTGAGCATTATACAACAACAGAATATTCGGTGCCAAGTGTGGGGTAAGGATAATAGTAAAGAATAATAAACCACCTGAGCAATGTCACAAAGCACCAGCCATGCAGCTTGCCCAAGGGACTTCCTTCTCATAGAATCATAGGATGTGTGGGATTGGAAGGCACCTTTAAAGGTCATTTAGTTCATCTCCCCCTGCAGTGCTTAGGGACCTTTTGACTCGATCAGGTTGCTCAGAGCCTTGTCAAGCCTGATCTTGAATGTCTCCAGGGTTGGGGCCTCCACCACCTCTCTGGACAACCTGTTCCATTGCTTCACCACCTTCATAGTAAAGAACTTCTGGGGGAAGACAAAAGGTCTCAGCATTTTGAGGTTTGATTTCATTCTGTTCCAGGATGAAGCTTCCCTTTCCCTATGAAATTCTCCACCAAAGGGAACACTGCTGCATCTGTAAGTCCCGCACTTCCCACTGCTGGGCTGTCCCTACCCCCTGGTGGTCCAGGAGGCAACTGAGCCAGGATTCCCTGTGGGTCCTCACTCGCAGGTTCCCTGCAAACCTGCCACACAGGCTGCAGACACATCAAAACCGTCAGCTGGCCAGGAATCATAGAATAATAGAATCATTAAGATTGGAAGGGATCTTAAAGATCATCAAGTTCCAACCCCCCTGCCTTGAGCAGGGACCCTTACCACTAGACCCGGTTGCACAAAACCTCGTCCAACCTGGCCTTAAAAACCTCCAGGGATGGGGCATCAACAACCACCTTCGGCAACCCATTCCGGTCCCTCACCACCCTTAGAGTGAAGAATTTCTTCCTAATATCTAACCTAAATCTCCCCTCTCTCAGTTTAAAACCATTACTCCTTGACCTATCACTACCTTTTCTGATGAAAAGCCCCTCCCCACCTTTCCTGTAGGCCCCTTTCAAGTACTGGAAGGTGCTATAAGGTCTCCCCAGGGCCTTCTCTTCTCTAGGCTGAACAGCCCAAACTCTCTCAGCCTGTCTTCATAGCAGAGCTGCTCCAGGCCTTTGATAATCTTGGTGGCCATTCTCTGGACCCCCTCCAACAGGTCTATATCTTTCTTGTGCTGAGGGCATCAGAACTGGACACAGTATTTCAGGTGGGATCTCACCAGAGCAGAGCAGAGGGGCAGAATCACCTCCCTGGCCCTGCTGGCCACACTTCTTTTGATGCAGCCCAGGATGCAGTTGCTCTCTGGGCTCCAGCACACACTGGCGGCTCATGTTGAGCTTCTCATCAACTACCACCCTCAAGTCCTCTTCCTTGGGCCTGTTCTCCAGCCATTCTCTGCCCAGCCTGTATTTGTGTCTGGAGTTGTGCCGACCCAGGTGCAGGACCTTGCACTTGGCCTTGTTGAACTTCATGAAGTTAGCACTAGTCCACCTCTCCAGCCTGTCAAGGTCCCTGGATGGCATCCCTTCCCTCTAGGGTGTCAACCACACCACACAGCTTGGTATCACCAGCCAACTTGCTGAGGATACATTCAGTTTCTCTGTCCATATCTCCCACAAAGATGTTTAAACAGCACTGGTCCCAATACTGACCCCTAAGGGACAAATTAGGAGACTTCCATACATAAACCTCCTCTAATTGAAAAATCAGCAATGTCTAGGGAGATAAAAGAGTCATTATGGCTCTTCTGAGCAGTGCTAGTGGCAATGATGGCAGGTATTTAGGGCAGAAAGGTGGGTGCCCCTTCCTGGTGGAAGGGGAAGCAGCCTTAATTTCCTTGTATTAGTGCTCAGTTAGTTAAGCTGCATTTCAGTTGTTCCTGGGAAATTGGTCTGTGCTAGGAGATCATCACTGGGACACAACACTGGGAATGATGGATGTGGGACTGGAAGCAGTCTCCTGAACCATAGCTATTCAATAGACTCTGCATCACATAATCAGAATTTTACCAGTTTCTCTTTTAGAACAGCTTAGTGCTTTGCCCCAGTGGCATGCAACTCCAAAGCTTTTTCTCTTTGTGTGTGAACTTATAAGTTTCAACACTGCAACAACTCGGTGGCCTCAGCTTGAGGCTAAATGTATCTCTTGTGAATTTATACCCATTTGTACTGTGCCAACAGTGCTTGTCAGCTAAAAATGGATAACATAGGAATTTATTTATTTTTTTTTAGTTTGTCTGCAATAGTCTCCCTATGCTCCTCAAACAGGAATTGTTCATGGAGTATCTTCCAAGAACAATAACAGGGATCTCTACTGGACTTTTGCCTCTCTACCTGCTTTGTTCTTCAGAGACACTTGGTCTTCCCTCAACACTTTTATTCTTCTCTTTCAATAGTGAGAAACAGCTGCCTTTTCAGAAAAAGATAGCACCTTTCTGAGAAGTAAGAGCTAAGGGGGCTGGGAAAAACAGCAAGCTCAGAGATGTGGTGTGTGGATGTAGCATGAAGGCCTGTGGAGGAGGTAGGTGGGAAGAAGCCTGTTCCCACCAAGCAGGTGTGTGATCCAGTGTCATGGTGCTAAGTAGAGCCCAGGAGGCTGTGCAGTGCCATCTCCCCAGCTCACACTGTGGCTGCTGTGCATGCAGGTGTCTCCAGCTTGCTTGGCACAGGGGACCTGGGAGCGAGCTAAAAGGTGATGTGATTTCACTCTCACATGAGGCTAACTGCAGGTGTCAAACTATTTTTTGATTCAAAGCAGAAGAATATATGATTTCAGGGTGTGAGAGCTATATAACATCCCTTTGCTGTAGAACCTTCTCCCTCCTTCCCAACCCTCCTGCACTTTGCAGTCCACTGTGCTCCTCCAACAGGTCCGATCCAGGTCACCCAGGCCGTGACCACAGCTGCCTGTCTCCTTCCTCCTCGTTCAGCCCCTTCTGTTTGGGTGTGATGTGAAGATCAAGGTTTCTTAGCAGAGGAAAGCAGAGGTCCTCACCTGATGAATAAGTGAACAGTTCACGTTTGGAGACCTCAGTGATGCCCATGAGCCTTGCAGAGAGATCTTGGGAAGGTTGTGTGGACATGAGACTTTTTCAGGTCCTGTCTGGGTGGTGGAGATGGCTGGGTGGAAAAATTCTGCTGGCACAGGTAACAGAGGGCAAGATGCTCCTGGAGAGAAAGGGCTGGGAGGAACTGACAAAGCACCAGAAGAAGTGGGGGGAGAGAACAGAAAAGAAAAATAAAGTTGAGGACTCCTCTGATTTGATGCCTTTGCTGCTGTCACTCTGAGGGTCCTGCAAGTCCAGTGTACAGAGAATATTTAGTAACACTCCTGGCCAGGAAGACTCAGTCTAGCACTCACACCATGGGTCCTACTTTCTATGCAAGGACCAAAACCTTCATCACACCTGGAAGATCTAACACAGCTCAGAGTCATAAAGCAGCAGCCCAGCTTGCCTCTCCCGTTCCTGCTCTCATAGACAAATGCTGAGCCACAAGGCTTGATTCAACTACATATCACTGCCAGAGTACTTTCATCCCAGATCCTGCAAGGCAAGGGATGAAAGGAGATAAATAAACTGGTAGTTTGGGAAACCTGGGGATCCACAGTAGGCCAGAGTGTGCTCAAGAGAAGAACTGGAGCACTTCCAGCAAGGGCAGACATGTATTATTTTGTTCTGAACCTGTACCTGGGGAGCCTAGTCTCAGGGGGCAGCAATGTTATACCATGCCAAGTGAACACAGTTCATCCAGATGGCTTGTTAGGGCACTCTGTCCTCACTCTTTTCTGACTGTGCATGGGTGCACAGCTGTGGACAGGAATCAGCTCTCTGATGCTACTTCACTTAGGCAAGTCTGAGGAGGTTGTAAGTTCTAGCAGCAAAAGAAGGAGCTGCTCCTCACCCCATTCCTGAAGACTGGAAAACTGAAAGATAATTCTTTACTATTGTAATCCCAAGTCAGATTAAATTCATTCCTGGCAGCAAGGAGGCAGGGAAAAGCAGATAAGCTGAACCAACCCATACTTCCAGCAGACTTGGAGAATGATGAGAGCCATGCTCACCTTTGGTACTTTCATGCTTTAGCCAAGACTGGACTGAGTTAAAAGGAGTTTTCTCCATTTCACACAGGTAACTGTCTGGGTTTGTAGAGCCATCTGCACTGGATACTGGGAGCAGGCATTCCTCCAGATCTCCTACCCCATTGGAGTCAGGGCTGTCCTGGCCATCCTTCTGGAAAAAATAAATGAGGACAAAGCCTTGTGAAATTTAATGGCAGATGACAGAGCAGGCTTTTCAAAGCCTCAAGAAGGGCTAATTCTGAGAATACCTTCAAGCTAGCTAAGAGATGCTAGGTTTCCAGCCCAAATCCCCTGAATTTAGGCTCATTCAGAGGAAGTTAATGACAGCAATTAAGAGAACTTTCAAAAACATGTATCTTTTTTTCCTTCCCAAATAATTGTCCAATATATGTTTCTATGGAGAAGTTCTTAAAAAGTGACCAGAATTTACCTTCCTTGCCAGAAACACATGGATGAATAAATGAGCATGGACAGAAATTCAGCAACATGCCCATGACCACCTGAGGCTAACCTTGATCTCCTCAGGACTCAGCTGAGAAGTGCTGCGATTGTCTGACTCATCTCCTAGAAGGATGGAAGAGGACTTGTCTGAGTTGAGGGATAATGCTTCCATTTCAGCCAGCTGGACCTGCAGGAAAGGAAAGGAACTGTCACTGGTCATGCCTGTTGCCCACATTTCAAGCAGTCACACTGTTTATGGTGGATAAGTGAGAGCCTGTAGACCTGAGATCAATTTTAGATTATATTACTTGGATACATCAGGTACTGCCTAACCCAGACCTGGGCCGGACAGGAGAATCCACTTTTTAAGAGAGGTTGAACACACAGTTCTGCAAGCAGCCCACTGCCAGTCCATGCTCCTCTAGTGCCAGAACTGGAAGAAGGAGTCCTGAATCTGTCCCAGCAATAGGGCTGGCACAAGGCCCTGCAAGTAAAGGCAGATGAGGAGAGGGCTCTCTCAGGCCAGTGACAAGGCAGTTTGCTCTACTGAGGGATGAGGAGTGGACTCCTCTCTCTGAAGGTGCCACAGGCAGCCTTGTTTAAATGGGAAGGTGCTTTCATTCCAGAGATAATCATGCCTCTTGCAGTCCATGCCAGTATCATGCTTTTTATTTTCTCTTACCTTAATCACTGAAACCCTGTTTCCTTTCAGCTTCCCTGGGTCTTCCTTCTCTCCTCACCTGTAACCTACCCATAACCTCAGATAACACCACCTCCCATCCTGCTTTCCATCCCTAAACTCACTCCTACCACCCACCCATACTTGTGCTCTCTTGCTTTCTGAAACCAAGTCTGACCACTTAATCTTTCCCATCCTTGAGCCTCAGCTCCACTCCAGTCCCATGCCTGACCTTACTTCATCTTTTGGCCTGTTACGTACCCCATATGCCCCTCTACCATTCTCTTTCATCCAGGCTTTCAACTCCCCTCTGCCTGACAACTTTCCCATAATGCCTGAAAAGCATCTCCTTTTTCTAGCAGCCTAGGCACCTGCTCTCTCCTGTGCTTGGCTTTCTATCACTGGTCTCTAAAGTCCCAACAGTTCCTATCACCTGACACAAGAGCTATATCCTGGGTTGTCTGAGTCAGCACAGCTTGCTTCCTGGCAATTTATCTAGTCCTCCCCAGTGTTTGTATTCACAAGAGGCAGGTACAGCTTTTGTGCTATAAGAGCAGGTGGAACATTTGGAGAGATGACTCCTTCGAGCTGGGAGTTTAGTGGCTTGTGCCAATGCCAGAGACTGGAAGAGGTCTCAAACCAAGGGATAATGAGCTTTGAACAAACAGGACAGAAAACCAGAGCTGGATTTAAATAAAGGGCACAAATGACACCCTGATTTGTGGTATTATTCTGGCACAGGAACATGGTTCAACCATGAAGAGAGCCCCAAACCAACAGCTGCTGCTCAGAGCATGGATGCACTGGAGAACCCACAATGAAGTTTTGTCAAGCAGGGTACACAGCCACCAGACAGAAACTATGTGTGTAAAGAACTGAAGTCTTCACTCAGTCCCACTTAGTGTGCCTACTCTTCCATTATTCACTTAAGTGCTTGTTACACAAGAACAGCCTTCCAGCTGTTCTTGTAGAGACGCGAGCATGAAATGTGGTAACACCTGCCACTACCTCCTCCATCCATAAAAAAAGGGTTTCAACCAAAGCCAGAATAGTCTGCTCTTCACTGAACCACTTGCTCACAAACTCTGGCCACCCTGGGATCTACACAAAAACCAGCCAATGAAGTCATGAATAGATACACTGCATGTGCGGAAACACGGTTCACTGCTGCTCACTGGCAAACTCCTGCTACTGGCTAAACACACTGTCGGCCACCAACAAACAGATGTCCAGCTGACAACCAGCCCAACAGTGAAAGGATGGTGGTGACAAGAGGAGAGGTTAATGGTATGGGGAGAAAACAAAGAAAAAGCAAAAAGAAAAAATATGTTTTGTTCTGATATCTTTTATTATTGTAGGGTATTTAAAAATCTTCTGACTTCAGATGAGGAGAAGGGGCTGTTTAGTAGGAGAACAATCCCTGAAAACTGCCAGGGGCATCAACCTGAGACACTGAAACATACACAGGTGTCCCATAGAATATAACTAGCTGCAGATATAACATATCTCTAAAAACAGAGCCATAATTACAGAAATATTTAATCACACAAATAATTGGTTTAAAAATAAGATGCCAGCAGCTTAAGTGGGAAAGATGCTGAGCACTTCTACTGAATGCAACAAAAATCCTAGCACATAGTAATAACTTTGAGCATACATTTAAGTGTTGTGTCTATCCACTGTGCTCAGCATCTTGATGAATTAAACTACAGACAAAATGGGAATGAACATTTTTGGCTAATACGTGATATTTGACACAAGGGCAGAATAAAGGGTGATTTGGTGGGCAGCAAGCATACTTTTTGTTGGAACACACCTGTATTGAATAAAACTAGATAAAAACTGTTTGGCTGATATAACTTGCTGTCGATTGCTTCTGAGATAGTACAGTTTTGTCTGTGTGTACAATGCACATTCAGTCATGCCGATGTACCAGAATACACTCTAATTTAATGACTATGTGCATTGCTGGTGTTGGTGCTGAGACAAGCCTAGTTTTGACTCCATGTAGTGATCTCCTGTTGGAATTTTCTTAATGTTTTTATACTATGAAATGCAAGGAGAAGGTTGTGATCAACCTTGATATAAAATCCTGAGCTTGATTCATGTCATCAGAAATACAATATCTATGTTTTACTACTGAAGTTATTCCTGCAGATATAGATAATTTATTTTCAGTTTCACATTTTAGAATACCAATTTTGAAAAATAATTTATGGCTCTATAATGGCCATTAGAAATTATGAATTAAGAGTAATTATTTGGTTGTGATTGTTCTGTTAATTTTTTTGCTGTGGCTCTGAGATGCTCATGAAGATTTTGCTGTCTATTTTCCTTGCTGGGAAGGTAAAAAAATCTGTTGCTGTTGACGTCGTTCCCAGGCAGGATGCTGAAGACAATCTGGAAGGTTTTCAAATGCAGCAAACTAGCTGCAAATGACTTAATTTTGGGGTAATCATTCTGGAATGGCTTGTAAGACCTGATTTTTTGAGAAGGCTGAGCATCAACTGCTTAATATAGGGGACTTAGGTACAGCAGTGCAAATCTTGATCGAAAAACTAAAGTTATTTAGCTGCATTAATGTAGCAACCATTTGTGAAGTGCTGCAATACTGATAAACTACAGCAATGTTTGCATTTTAATACTTTCAAAGGGAGGCTATGGGGACAAGAAGATAGCTGAAAGGATGAAAAAAACTTAAAGCACCAGAACTAGGCACCTAAAGCCAAACAAAATGCTATTTTCTTCAAATGTGGGTAATCTGCCAACAGCAGCTCTCTTTCCCACTTTTCTGATTTCTTTACAAGCAATAGCAACAAGGGAAGTTAATTATGGGGAAGGAGATGTAGAGATTGCCATTGATGTACTAACAGGTGAGTCATGCTACTGTTACAAGTCTGACCACAGCTGTAGCACTGAAATACAATAAACTTAATTCAGAAACAAAACAAATTCTGCTAGTCATCTAATTTCTTCCAGACTACTTTGCTCCTAAAGTTTCACAACATGAAAAGACTAATTGATTAGGATGTAGCTTTCCAAAACATCTACTAACTTTAGAAGCTCAAGTCTAAGCCATTTGGTGTCCTGCTATTAGCAACAACCCATTTCTCAGCTAAAAGGTTCTACATTAGAAAAGAAACTCTCAGACTTTCTCAGTGGGCTCATTCTAATTTATTTTTTGCTCAAACTAATTAACTGGTTTTCACCACAAACCAGTCCTTGCTCACAGACAGTGACTCTATTCAACAAGGCATTTAAGCATGTGCTTAATTCATCAACCTCTACAGGGAATAAGCAAGTACATGCTTAAAATGAAGACAAAACACATACTTAAATCTCTCACTAGCTTGCCCCTGAGTGCTGTCATTGGGGTAAGATCCTTTCAGCCCTCCACGTAACATGAGCTTGAACCTCTGTTTTTCTTGCAGAATTGAACACAACAAGAGCTGCCAGGACACCTACAAAGCAATCTCTCTGCAGCTCATTCAGTTCTTCCTGACCTGTGTCCTGGCACATCTCACCTTTCTACCACCTCAAACATCCCCCTGTGGCTAAGGAGGGTGGTCCTGTACTAGAGGCGGTATCAGCGGTTCATGATAGATGACAAACACAGGTCAACAAGCTCTCTGTCTACACAATCTACAGCCAGGAGCACGCATCGGATGACCTGCGGGCATGTGGGTGTGCAGGTCTTGGGGGAAGAGTCCCCTCACGCATCCTCGTACGCAGGTTACCTCTTGCTTGTCATGGTTACACTTCTCGCACATGGCCGGCGAGGAGTAATGATGGAAGACGGAGCCCGATAGGTTATCGATGATCATTAACTCCCCGTCGAAGGAGTCCTTAATAATTAAAGAGACACTGTCCAGCCATAAGTTCTCCTAGGGGACAAGAAAGGGGGGAGGATGGGAGAGATCATTTTAAGAATGTTGAGTTTTTTGCTTCACAGTTTCATGTGAATTTGGGGTTGGGTTCTCCACCCTGCCTCATCTGGAGCAGCACCTTGCTCTGCAGGTACCTGCACAGGGTGACTGGGGGAGCATT
Source organism: Chaetura pelagica (assembly GCF_000747805.2). Taxonomy (NCBI): domain Eukaryota; kingdom Metazoa; phylum Chordata; class Aves; order Apodiformes; family Apodidae; genus Chaetura; species Chaetura pelagica. The sequence continues at coordinate 902,512 of NW_009951793.1, read as the reverse complement.
TGTTCCTTAGGGTGTGTAAAGGTGCCAGAGTTCATTGCAAAGAAAAGAAAAACAAACAAAAGAAAGGAGGCAGAGCTGTCTTCACTCACTGTCAGTGCATCATGGCACTGCTCAGGCCTCCCTTCCAGCTCTGCTGGAAAGCCTCACTCTTGATCTGCCATTTCCCCCTGCTCTGTTCTCCTGAGCTCTCAGATTTGCTCCTAACACACCTTTAGCTGATCCACTCCATCCCTTCTCTGCTGGCCCTCAGATTACTACACCATGATGACAATGAACAGGAGCCACTGCTATCACAGCCTTGTCCCCAGATGATGCTACCAACTCAGAAGTCTACCACTGAAAGCAAACCTCTCACCCCAAGGTGGAAGAGTCTACCTGTTACAGCGAAGCCCTCTGTCATCTAAGCTGCCCAGCTTCTGCCAAGAGCTACTTGCTGCAGTCTGGTTGGTAAGCTCAAAGGTGCACTCACCTGTGCTGGAGAGTAACATCTCATGCACAGACGTCCTTCAGGATCTGTTCTCTGACCACCTCCTCCTGTTCCTGCTCCTTTTCCCTGTCCTGAATTTGAAGAGCCTGACTTGCGGGAGCACAGCCCATGTGCAATTTCCAGTTCAATCTCCGCATCCATCTCTGCATCCTCCTGGGCCTCCTTGTTGCTGTCGTCGAGATGTTTCATGAGCACAGCTACCACCACATTGATGAGGACAAACTGGGCTGTGAGCACAAAGCTGACAAAGTACAGTGGGGAGATGAACTGCAGGTTGCTGAGGCAGCTCCGGTCATCGTGGCTGCAGTCACGCAAGGTATCCTTGAGGGGAAGTTGGGTTTGAAAGGAAATGATGGAAGGAAGGAAGGACTAAAGTAAGAATACAAGTTTGGTGACTCTTTCTGTCAAAAAACACTGATGCCAATGGAAATAACAGGGCAAACTTTTCCATTACCCCACACCCTCTGGGACCAGGAGGTCCTCAAAGAATCAAGGACACTATCTGATTATGTCCTCTTTATTTCAGAGCAAATGCATCCAAAGGTGCACAGAGCAAACTAATTCCAGACTATCACATGTTGCTGCAACTGTAACTGCACATGTGTGAGCAAGAACAAAACTGGGCAGTCTGGTACTGCTTTCTCCCATGCAGACACAAAAGCACCAAAGAATTTTTCTCTCTCCCTGTCACTTGAAGGAAGTATTTATTTTTTACTGTCTTAACAGCTCTGCAGATGGGTGCCACGTTCAGTGAACCAACACTGAGCTTTTATGACAGTGGATATTCCCTCTTAGCCTGGACAGCCTTCTTGTTCCTACCAAGGGCAATCTGGACTTTTCTCAGCCGGATGTCTGTAGGACACCCTGTCTGAGTCTCATCCTCTGATGGGAGGAAGGATTCTGGTTCAAGCAGAGGCCTTATCTAGCAACTCAGCTTCTGAGCTCCTTCCTTTTTCTAGCCCAAGCACTGCTGAACAGAGCACTCATCAGAATTTCTCCTTTGCCACAATAAAGACATTCACATTCCCAAGACCCAGTTACCTTCATAATCCCATTCCAGTTGTCACCTGTGGACACCTGGAAGAGTGTGAGGAAGGCCATCCCGAAGTTCTCAAAGGTGGCATGGCGGCTCATGCCCTCACAGGGGTTCTCATCATTGCATACTGAAAGGAAGGGGATCACAGCTATCAGAGGAGGACACACTGCTGGCCCTAAGATCAACAGCAGGACACAGGGAAAGGGACTTCCGGATTCACACATCCTGAAGTCCTCAGGTAATGGCCTCAGCACCCTGCTCAACAGTTGGCTGTTGCCCAGAGAGACAGAAAAATCTCTGATAGCCCAGTCCTGGGATATCAGGGAGTACAACTCAGTTCCTCATGGGGATCCTCCCAAAATGTTGTTGTGCTGCTTTTCTTCTTGACCACTATTCCATGGAAAGAGAATTATATAAGCCTTCCCTAAGTTTTCCCTGTAGTCTTGAATGCAATATCAAGGTAAGCAGTGCAGAAAAAGCACATGTTTAAGAATGAAAGAGAAACCAGACACTGCTTTTATTTTGTTAAGTTGTTAGGATAATAACAATTCAGAGGGAAATTCCTCTTATATCAATTAAGCATAAGGGAGAACAAAGGCCACAAAGTAATTCAGTCCCTTTATTGAATAAGTACTGATTTTGTGAAACCTCAGCTTTCCAGCAGGTCTTTAGCTCACACTGGAGCATGGTCTGTTTGAGACTTACCCAGTTTTCCAAAGAGCTCCACTCCTAGAGCAGCATAGATGAAAAAGAGGAGCATGAAAAGCAGTCCGAGGTTTCCCACCTGAAAGCAAATGGCATGGTCAGCCTACCCCAAAGTCTGCTTCATCTGTACAGGCAAGTGCTTCTGTCTTTCAAAGCCTGACGATAACAGCAGCACATTCCCAGTGTGCAAACACAACCAAGCAATTGCTCAACCCTTGGTAAATCACCAGCGATGGCACCAGTTGCAATTAGACATGAAGGATGCTCTTTTCCCAGTTGCCTCCACTCTAGCACAAGCAGTGGCCAGGGCCGACTGAAATATGCAGTTTGTGGGCCAGGTGAAGACAAGCACATGGGAGCAGGGGCACAGAAGGTGAAGCCAGTTTTCCTGGGTGAAGGACAAGCTATGGATTACACCATGGAAACATATCCTCCAGGGCTATATGCCTTACCAAACTGTCCAAGATCTTTAGAGCTCTGCTCATGTAAAAAGTGCAATAGCAGTGCTTCAAAAAGGCAAGGACACAGATATACCAGGCCCTGCCATGAATCAGGTGGAGCATGATGGGGCAAAACTCCAGGCACATGTAGAGGTTTGCAGCAGGGCTTGTGGAGGGAGTAGAGAGGCAGGAGGTAAAAAGGGTAAAGAGGGCCTCTTGGAATGTGTGGAGAGGAGGAGAAGAAGAGAGGAGACTATGAACAAGCCAAGACGGGAAGCAGAGTTTACTTTGTATCTCATGAATAATAGGTCGAAACCTGATTTCTGGGCCTCCAGCAAACACTGGACATTTGGAAATGTCCCAGTATGAGGATTGCTGCTTCATGGTGCACAAAGGCAGCAGTGCCACCAGCAACATGGGCACTCCCCCAAGTGCTAACTCTTCTAAATCACTGTTTATCTCTGAATCTCCTGCCTCCAAGCCTGTGGGGCAGCTGGGTTGTATATGAGGAGCAGGCAGTGGTTTTAGAACAGGTAGGCTGACCCATAACCAAAAATGTCAGTAATAGTGAGCACACTGGTAGTGGAGCAAAAGAAGGCAGGGAAAAGTTAAGAACCTAACAAGTATATGGGTGTTTTTAAAAAACTGAAGAGTGTCTGGTCTGACTGCATGTGGTCACTGGGCCTTTGTTAGGATCATCCACTTCAGGAGTCTAATCGAGTCATTGCAACTGCTGTGCCATCCAAATTCAGGAAAGAAATGAAAGATTCAGCCCACCCACTCCTCTGGGCTGCCAGATCCTGGCTCCCTACATACTCAGTGGAAAGAATTATTTCTGATGACTAAATTGGACACTATAGTAAATGATCTGAACACACATCTCTGGGTCTGTGTCTACAGGGCATTAAGAAAAAGAAGTTAATAAAAGTTAGCTAAGAGCTAAATTTCCAAAGGGATCTTCAACATTAAAGCTCTATTCACTATTAAGAATTGTTGCAGTGTAACAAAGACAGGAAGGGAATTGAAACAGGACAACTGGAGACACCTCATATGCCATTAGCAAGCCAAAATCCCTGATGTGAGTCTGTGCTCTAGGAATATAAAGAGAAAGGTCGAGAAGAGGAAAAAGCACAAGGGAAAGGACAGCTTATTTTAAACTGCTTCTTTTGGCAAAGCCAATAAATCTTGGAGAATAACGTTACAGACAATTCAATAGTCCCCTGAAGACTCAGTGTATAAAATATGGAGACTAAATTAAATCTTTTAACAGTGGAACTGGGGGATTTTAGCCCTACTTTAAGTGCAGATTTTTACACAACTCTAACTATGGAGAGATTTTTGATCCCTCTGTTATATAACTTTATGAAATTAATCCAACCTGTTACAGAAGGAAGCAAAAGCCAATTTATAGAAATTGGTTGATCACAGGCTTTGATGCTGCAAGGATTAAAAACTACTTGGTATTACCTTCCAGGAAACACCTAGAGAGCAAACCTATAGACAACTACTTGTGAGGGTTTTGTGGCCAATATTAATGACCTCCAAAAGCCCTGGCGCATCATCTTGGTTAGCAGAGGAGCTGTAGGCGAATGTGAGAGGAAAAAGCCATAATTCATAAATTGTGGAAGAATATACTTGTGGTTTGTGGCTAGGACCAGACAGCAGGGCTCAGAGGCTTGAGGTCCCAGCTGTGCCTTTTGCTATCCTGAACAAAACACTTCAGTGCCTAATGACAGTTTCTCCATCTACATGACAGGGATATGAACATTTCCTCCTCTCCTATTTATTATTTATATTTTAGGGGTAGAAGTAGAATGTCACCATTTAAGTGGAAATATACTGCAGAACCCTCTTACTGAGGGCTTCTATTTAAGACAGCTGTTAATATCTGTGTGTTGCATTTATCTGGGTTGGAAAATGAACGTGTCACAGACATGCAGACACTGGATCTGGAGACCTGATCCATTCCAGATCCTCGCCTGAGCAAATGAGCCATTGTGACTCCTGGAATGGAAAAGGGCAAGGTGCAATGAAGCTGCACTGAGTCAGCCTTAGGCAGCAGAGCCAGAACTAATAGAAGTTGCTGGCTGAAAGCTGCCTGCTGTAAGAACGCACTTAGTCTCCTATTCTTTCCATCATCCATTTTATCTTGGCTCCAAACTATCCTGGATGACGATATTATTATATATATATATAATTATTATTATCATCATTATTATTATTGTTGCTCTTGTTGTTGTTGTTGTTATTATTATTATTCACATCATTGTTATATAATTAAAAGTATGGGAGATCAGAGAGAGTACAGGATCCAGGAAAGATCAAAGTGTTTCCCTCTCACTTTTGTGCCATGAGATTTCTGTAATTCAGACTGACATTTATTGTCACCAGCATCAGAAGTAAACTCCTTGGGTAACTACTCATGCTGTTCTCAGATTGATTCTCAGCTCTGCATCACTCACCAAGACTGGCATGTTAGCTGATAAATCAACTGACAAATGCTCCTGCATTTTGATATCATGCAAAGATAGCTGCCTGCTCAGGGTCTGTCAAGGGAATGGTGTGATATATGATCAGTAAAGCCCCTTGGTGCCATTACTCCTTGCTTATAAATCTCTGGAGGATCCAAAGGGAAGGGGACCAGTCTCTCTGGCTGCTCACCCATCACAGAAGATCCTCACAGTGGGCTTGGTGCCTGTGTGAAGCACCGTGTCAGCACCTCATTCAGGAGCAGATGCCGCTCACAGCTCATGAAATCCTTCTGTCTAGCTGTCTTACAGTAGACACTTAGCTGCTGGCTGCATGAGCCACAACAGAGCGTGTCACTGCTTCTTATACATGAGAGACTCAGAAACACAAGGGAATCCAGGAGGAGAAAGGAATAAAATAAAGTAGGAAGAGGGAGGCACTGGGTAAGAACAGGAGTGATGAGTGCGAATAAAAGAGAGGAGGGGAAAGGGGCACATTGGGGAATGGTGAGAGAGGCAGAGGTGCAAAGATCTCCCTTCCTCCTGAAATGGCTGCCTGTCACTCTCCCTCTTCTTATGCACAGGAGAGATGAGAGAAGAGAGTATCTGCAAGTGCTAGACACTAGCTAGACATGACGGGAAGACATCTGCCCTTATCCAGGAATCCTTATTTTATTCACTCATGAGGTGGGCTGAACCCTCATGAATCATATGATAACCTGGACCTCCTTCTATCTGAGGAGACCTCCATGACAGACATGAAAACTTAGACATCACCTTTAAGAAGTTGCCTACACAACACAGTAGACACTGCCTCAGAGATTCCACCTCTGAGACTCTACAAGAATGAACCCTTTGGAAAAAGGATGCAGAAAAGGTGTCTTTGAGGTAGCTGGTCTGTTTTACCTGTGGCAGGGCTTGAACAACTGTATCCAGCAGTGCTCGCATTCCTGTGGCCATCTTCAGTAGCTTCAGGACTGCCACAACAAGCACAAGAGAAGTTTCACTCAGACTGAGCTCAGGAGGTCAACCCTTTGTGTGACAAGACAGATGTCCTGCCCCACCTTGCCCTAAAAAAACCTGGATTGTCCCCTCAACTCTCTTCTCCCTTTGCTCATTTGTTTTGATGGGACAAGCCCAGTGGTTCCTTCTGCTCCAGTCTATCTCCTTCTTACTAAATACTGTTTCTGTCCCCATGCCTATCGAGCTGCTTCTGCTTTGCCTAGACAGTCTGGCCAAGAGTCCTCTTTCTCCCAGCAATATGTATGACAATTGTCCCTCTTGTCCAATTTTACATGTTTTCCCTCACTTTCTCTTCCTCCAGTCATTGTCCGTTAAGGCATCTTAGCACATCTTGGCTACCCCCAGGAAGAATCAGTCTGGTCTGCACAGACTTCAACCTGCTTGATGGCCCCTTCTCCAAACACCACTGCCATGTTTGCCCCATCAAAAGTATAATGGAGAAAATTCAGCTCTTGTGTGATCTGTTCACCCTCCAAGTCCTCCACCTCCTGTTAAAACCACTGCAGGTAAATGCCTGACTTAGGGAAGCCAGAAAGCCTTAGCCTCTCATCTGTCCTTCATTGCACCCCCTGCCTCCCTCCCAGCTCTAGGGACAGGGAGAGCCCATGACTCTATAGCCACTGCTCAATGAGTTATGGCACCAAGTCCCACTCCATGACCACCTACACCCTTGCCCCTGGACAGTGTCTCTCTTACCCCGGGCGATGCGCAGCACCCTCATAATGCGGATGATAGTGGGGTTAATTGGGAGAGCAGCATTGATTTCAATCTCTTCCAACGTGATGCCCATGACAGACAGCAGCACAATGGCCAGATCCAGCTGGTTCCACCTTAAGAAGAGAAATTGAAGAGAATAAAGGAAGATGGAGTTTTTCCAGCTCCCTGAAAAAGCAAGTGAGTTGTCTCCACTTCAACCTAAATATTTATTTATGTATGAATTCAAGGCCCCATGCTGAGTCAGCCTACATAGGCTTTTGCAGACAAACAGAGATTCACGTTGCACACACCAGGAGCAGCCAGAGGCAAGCCAGCCTGATCTGAAAGCATGGAGCTGTGTTACTATGGTGCTATGCTTTGACTAATGGGCTCAGCTTTTCATGGCCTTACTACCTCGAATCAGCTTCGTTATACATGTTCTGCCTCAGCAAGCTCCCAGTTTGCCTCAGGGGCAGGAAAAAAATGGTGGTGTCTAACTCCACCTCCTTTGCTTTCTAGACTAACCAGCAGGTGCCAACAAAGAGGCAGTTTTTGGACAACTCTTACTATTGCCTAGACATTGCGGACCATACTGGCTGAGGCTAGGTCCATGGTGTGTAGAACTGAGGAGGCAGTCAGGGCACTCTGCTGCCACTTCATGCTCAAGAAACGGATCCATCCTCAAAAACTCTGTCCCAAACCCATTTGTCCCACAGCCACAGCTGACATAACCCTCTGCTCACCTGTCTTTGAAGAATCGCCGCAGACCGAATGCCACCAGTTTGAGGACTGCCTCCAACACAAAGACAGTGGTGAACAGGTAGTTGCAGTACTTGAGAGCGGTCTCCAGGGACTGCCAGCAGAAAGAGAGGGTAAAAAATTGAGGTGAAAGTATCATCAAGCACATACACTGTGGGTGGATGCTCCTGAGTGACAGAAACTCACTGGAAGGGGGGGGGAAACTGCTCCATGCCTCCTCCCTACTTGAATATGTAGTCTACTTGCTAAGGGCAACCATCAGCTGGCCCCTCTGCCCCGTGTTGTTCTCGGGATTGGTTATTGTTCCTTCCTCCTGTACTGTTCAGCATAAGCAGGAGGAGGCAGCTTTTGCAGGGAGAATCAACCAAGTACCATCAGCTCCTCTTCTGCCAGTAGCCCATGCCACCTGGATGCCACCAGGTTAATGGTACCAGCATAGCTATTGACCAGGAGTGGAGCACAAAGATTTCCCCAGTTGTGGATACATGTGATCTCTGATGATGGCAAAACCCCTCTGTGCCTTGGTCTGAGGTAGATGTGTCATGACACTATTTAGTGACCCTTCACACTAGAAGGGTTCAAAGTGCTTTAGCAAGATTCTTTAGCAGAGCCTGACAGCAGGCTGACATGGCTGGACCTGCATTCCAGGGGAAGGAACTGAAGAATAAAGAGGAGTGACTTGTTCAGGAACAAAGGCCTGATGTGCTGACAACAGATACAGGTTGAGAGTTCCTGCAGAGTAAAACTGGATATTATCAAGGGCAAGATAATAAAAGGTGGACAGCTGGACAAGACGGGCAAGAAACAGAAGAAACTGGCAGTGGATTTGAATGAAGACAGACAGATTTTGTTCCTGATCAGAGCCTGCACTATCTTGGACAGTATCTGCTCAGGCACCAAAAATGTGACCTCAATCAAGGGTGTCCTCAACAGAAAACTGAAATGCCACCAGGTAGATGTCATGATGAATGCTTTGTCTACATATGGAGACAGAAAGCTCCTTTGATATGTGCAGCACATGTTATTTTCATCAGAGGTATCTAGAGCTTTGCCAGGAACACTGAGAGGTACCTGGTCTTCCACAACAAAAACATGAAATTTACTTGGCCTTCAAGGCCCTTAGCTGCAGGCACTGCAGAGAAAGGCCCTGCTCAGTGCTTTGCCCCTTCTCTTATGCAAAAAAAGGCAGTTTGGTAAAACTATCCCATCCCAAGACACGCAACCAGTCACTCTAGTCCTCTCAGCTCAGGCCATATTGCAGGAGAACTGGTCTGACATTTGGAAATCTGATGCAAAGCCTGAAGCTCACAGGACACTGCTGTTTCCATTGTTCCTCATCTTAGGTTGCAGGGGAATATAGAAACCAGACCCGGCAGCTAAATTTGGGTGACCCACATACCTACTTAATAATATAAAGCACGGAGACTTAATTGCACTGTGCTTTCTAGGGGCCCGACTCCAGCTTAGGTACTGTATCTCTATTGATTTTAATGGATAAAAGAGTCTGAGTAGGGGTGACCTTTCTAGATATATACGAAACCCTTCACACGAGTTTGTCTATTACAGCAACCTTGCAACACTTTAATGGTGTGGGGTTTTTTTTAGTGACACTTAAGTGTCCTACCTATTCTGGTGGGCAGCGGTCATCAGAGAGCTGTAGCAAAAGAACATAATGACTAGAGGCAGGGCTTATCTTCATGATCTCACTCACCACAGGTTGGTTGTAGTGCTCCAAGGACATAGTGACCACGTTGAGGCAGATGATGAAAGTGATGAAGATGTCCAGATAGTGGCTGGTGCAGACCGAATGAATAAGGAGGCGGATGGGGCAGTAGGTAGCATAGTACGGCAAACGCTGCGCCTCTTCAGTGGAAAGAGGGAGATGGGCAGGGTAAGAAACACTGAAGAGGGAGCAGGCATTAAAGTGGTGATAAGTGGTAACAGAAAAGGGAATGATGGTGGGAGAGAGAAAGAGCAGAGAAGGATAGATGAAAGATGGGGAACACAGGAAGAAGGGAAAAAATGCAAAACCAAAACAAAACAAAGAGGAAAAGAAAAGTGAGGGGGAAAATAGAAAAAAAGACAAGGAAAGGAATGCTAGAAAGAAAATCTCTTAGTCTATGTTTGAGGGAATGGTGCTAAATCAGCATTTCATGCCTTGACAAATTAAGATCACAAATGATAAAAGGGAGCAGATGGTTCCAGGAGAGGCCCCAGGGTGTCACAGGAGAGAGGGAAAAACTGGAGCAGAGGAAAGGAAAGCATGTCCACAGGCTGCGAATGGAAGAAAACCATCAGCCTGGGGTAGTATGGATGATTTCCAGGGGCTAGTATGTTTTTGTACTACAGAAGAGGACAGAAACACCAGGAAGAGGGCTTGCTTTACCCCAGAGGATCTGGAACCCCAAGGAGTGACACTGTAACATTGATGGAAAGAGCCAGGAATGAAACACAGGGGTCATCTTCTTTTTTTTTCCTCCTCCCTCTCCTATAAATTTTGGTTTAAACACAAAGCATGGTCTGTCCAGGTCTTCCCCCAGACACCAGCTGGGTTGCCAGAGGCCCAGGTGGGATTATCCCAAGCCCAGGAGGTGTACTGATATGTGCACGACCTGTGTCAACAGTGCCCACCAGCAGATAGGTGCACAGCAGTATTTTTGGTACATGTTATCTCCAGGGTGCTAAAACCCCAGCAGCTTTCCCTAGAGTCCCAGCAGACCTCATCAGCCACCCCCTTCCACAGACCACCCTGGTGAGGTGCGTAGCAACACGGCAGTGGCGCGGGGAGGAAGGCTGAGAGCGCGGCCACAAGCGATGCATTTTGGAGACTGGTCCATTGGGAAAGAAAAAGAAGAGGAAAAGGTTTTTCTCAAAAAAACCCTTGGCCTACGAACCGACCAAACACTTAGGCTGTGCCTTACTCCTTCGCTTCTTCTCCAAGCGGCGCAGGCGTTTCTCCTCCCGCCGCCGCGCCTCCTCGGCCTCTTGGTGTTGCCGGCACTTGTGGAAGTTCTCCACCACCACCCCCACGAACATGTTGAGCACAAAGAAGCTGACGATGAGGAGAAAGGAGATGAAGTAGAGGAGCATCCAGGGGTTGTTGTTGATCACCGGCTGGAGGAGAGGGGAGAAAAGAGATTTTTAATGGCTTGGATGGGCAGAGGTATGGAAAGTACAGGGGTGGGACGTGCCATGGTGATTGGCTATTGGGGAGGTGGGGAGGGATTATGGAAATCAGGGGATTGGGTGGGAAGAGCTGAGGCTACAGGCAAGGCAGTGTGTGATTGGCTGACTGGATCAGGTGGTGGTTGATGGAGCAGGTGGGAGTCAAAGGCCAAAGCCCAATTGCACCGTCTACAATCCAGGAGCAACCCCAGCGGTAGGTCGGGTACAATACCAGTATGTCATAAAATGGATGGTCCAGCCACCAGCAACACCTTTGGCTCAAGGGCAAGTAAATACCACATCCACACACCAACAAAATGGCAATGAGAGAGATCAGAAATGTGATTTAGGCTCAGAAAGAAAGGAGGAACTGACTTTGGCTGAGTCTCCTGACAAAAGGCCTTTAAAACCAACAGTGATGCACCTTTTGCAGAGGTTCAGGGCTAAATGGCGCATCATCCCCGAGGTTCAGGCCTGTGGTACTGCAGCCCATGGCAAACACCTACACCAGGACCCTATTGAGGTTATTGTCTTAACAGTGGAGGAACAGGGGTGCAGTGGGCAGCAGCCCATGCGGTTATTGAAACAACCATCTGTGGGCCAGAAGGGAGCCTGCCTGACCAGAAAGGCACATGGTGTTGTTGTTCCATCAGTGCAAATAGATAAAGACCTGCCATGTGATCCAAACTAAGCAGAGGGTGAGCAATACTACAGACACTCAGTGCACGGCCACAGCTGCAGCTGCCTGACCCCTTGCAACTAGGTGAGCAAAAGATTCACAAGAACCCTGGAAGGGAATCCTAGTTTGAGGGAGGTGTCTGAGGCAGGCTGTCATAGCAGATCTCCAAACTTACTATCCCAAGGAAACTCAAAAAGGTCCTTTCATGAAGAAGTTTTTGTACCTGCTGGTCAACAGCCACAGCATCTAGTCCATTATACATAATATTGACCCAGCCATCCTTGGAAGCCAGAACGAAGAGGGACATCAGAGCCTGCAACATACAAAGCAAAGCAGATGTGGAGCAGATGCATCTGGCAGGCTGGGAAAAAAAATGTGAGTTTACTCTCTTACACACACAACACTGAAATGCTCTTCCTGCCTGTGTCTCTGCACACATCAAGACCTGCTCCTTCCCCCGTGGAGAAGGAGGGGGGACAGGAAGCCATGTGCAGCCAGACCCACTTGAGGAAAGAAATTGTCAACATCCACTTCATGGCAGGAGGAAAAGAAAATCAAGCTCTCTGCTGCCACCACTTTTCTTTCTCCCGCAGCCTGTAAACATCATTCTTATACCATCAACCCACTAGAGACACTGCTTCTGCATGGATACCCATACCAAATATTCACCCCTCCAGGCTCAGGGATCAGGCTTTCCAGGCATTGTATCTGTGCCCTGGGGAGGGGTACCTACAGGACACAAGTCCTGAGCTGGGTTACCATCAAAGACAGAGGCTTCAGGCACACTCACCTGTCCCAGGTTGTCGAAGTTATACTTGTGGTGCACCCACTTGTAGTTGGCAGCCATGCAGTCAGAACGGTTGGTGATGTTCCTGATGTCAACTCCCAGGCAGTGGTAGAACTTGCCCTTGAAGAGCTGCAGGAGGGGAGTGACCCCATCAGCCCCTTTACCCCAGGGTCCCCCATGCTCCCTGGGATGTGCAGAAGCTCATGAGATGGTGAGTGGTCTGCAAGCCAGGTGGGGCAGGACAGAAAGGGAGGACCGTTTTATGGCACAAGCTCACACATTGCTAAGGAACCAGGGTCACCCCGATAAAACTGCACCTGGCTTCTCCATTGCCCCAGACCAGCAGTAACCATAACCCATCACCATCTGACAGCTGTTAGGGCAGCCTTTTTGGGAACATGTAGAAACACCAGCCTAAAGGGAAAAAAATGTTCCCGTTGGCCCCCAAGAGTAATCTCCCCTGTTTGCTTCCCAGTTACTGAGAGAGCTGATGGAAAAAGAAGATCTCATCTGAGGATAAAGGAACCAGAAAAAACATCCCCTGATTCTCAGATTATTGTTTTGGTTTTGCTTGTTTTGTTTTTCTTCCACAAATCTGCACTGCACTGCTGTGGCTCTTCTGCCCAGGGTTCCTTTCCCCATATGGAAGGTACTGGATTGTACAGATGCATCAGAGCAGACTAAGTATAGTGCATTCCCTGAGATGGAAGTGACACCCACACCCTTGCTCCTCTGCAATGCAACAGCTGAAAATGACGAGGTTTAAATTAAAAAAAAATAAAAACAGGAAGGTTGTGGGTGGATTTAGGGCTAAGAGTGAGGAGGAAAAACAGCTGATTGGTGGCAGAGTTTGCGCAAGCAGGTGCTGAGCTACCTGCTCTTGTGGTGTGGCATGAATGCACACAGTGAGCCCTGTGCTGTGCCAGCCCTGGGGTCTCCCTGTATCACTGACCCAAATCCTGACCTAACTCCTGCCAGACATGAGTGTTCACTCCTGCCTTGCAGATCCAGCAATGCCTGCACTCGCTAAGCACCTGGCTGTCTTTGCCAAAGGCTGCTGGGACATTCGGACGGGAAACAGCTCATGGAAGAGGGCAGCTGCAGAAAGTTTCCCAGCTTGCCCATCCCTTCCGCTCTGCTTAGTTCCCTGTGCCTGTGTGTACAGGTGTCCATGGTAGGGGTAAGGGCGTGGGACCTGTTTAATGGGCAGTAAGAAGCCTACCTGCACACCCAGGATGCCAAAGATGATGAAGAAAGCACAGCAGATGAGGACAATGTTTCCTATGGGCTTGAGGGAAGAAATTAGTGTCTCCACCACCAGCTTCAGGCCAGGGGCTCGGCTGATGACTCTGAAAGGAAAGGAAGGTTAGGGGTGACAGAGGAACAGGACAGGGAAGTTTGACCTAAGCCAAGCATTTTCAGCAGCAACAGACCCCCTACTCTGTCTATGCAGTGACCCGTCAGTGGGGATCACTTTCCTGCAAGACTCTTCTCTTCCATGGGTTGGTTGTCTGACAAGGGACCTCCAGGGCCAGATTTGTATGGCTAAGGGGAACATCCCTGTGGCTTGTGGCTTGCCAAAGACCACACTTGGCCTGGCACAGCAGGATCTGATTCTGGGACCCTTCCTGGGGTGGGGGTGGGGCACCTGGTGGGAAGAGGGGTCTGAGCAGGGTTCAGTGGGGCTCTGACCGGAGGGGACGTAAGGTGCGCAGCAGCCGGAGGACCCGCAGCACCCCCAGGATTTTGGCACCACCAGCAGAGGCCACTGAGACTACGATGTCAATGATAGACACGAAGACCAAGAAGCCATCCAAGATGTTCCAGCTGCTGCGGAGATAAGCCTGATCCCCAAAATACAGGCCTAGAGAGACAACCTGCAAGAGAAGGGAAAGCAGGAAAGGTTAAATGGCTCCTTTTCATGTTGCCTGGTAGAGCTGTGTTGCGAGGGGGGGAGGATGGGAAAGAATTATCAACTCCACATCACACTGGCATACCCTCTTATAGTCTTTTCCTTTCACCTGGCAGACTATGAAGGAAAATATATTTGTGAAAAGTGGCAGCACGTAACTCCAAAAATAACAGGGCCATAGTGTCTTTTCACCTTTTCTCTGCTTCCCTGAGCAACAGGACTCTATAGAGAACATGGAGCAAACCTTTCCGTGCCATACCACAGGCCTGGAGCAAGTCTCCTAGTCCAGAGGTCACCTGGGAGGTAAAATAGGGTACCAAAACCCATACTTGAGCTCCAAAGGGGGTGGTTTGATTCTCAGCGATTCTCAACGCCAGCAGGTGGCCCTGGGGGGAGCTGAACACCCTGCAAATCAGGGTGTTTGATGAGCAAACATGAACTATGTTGTTCCTGACACTGGGAAAATGCTCTGAACTGTTCATCTCCACAGTAACTTACCTTCAGTGTCATCTCAGCTACAAAAATTGCTGTGAAAATGTAGTTGGACACAGTGAGAAAGATTCTCTCCTAGAAGAAACAAACAAACAAAGAAAGAAACAGAAAAAGGCCTTAAATGTATCTTGACTTCTTGTTCTGAAAGTTGGGGAAATAAGAGAGGTGCCTTTGGCAAAGGTCAGTGCTGGGCGGCTTTCAGCTCACACACCTTGGTTCAGCCCTATGTCACAGCTGGGAAAGGATCCTATGCAGCTCTGCAAGAGCACAGCAGATGGGATTTGGAAGACATTCTGCAAATCTGGTTTCAAGGTGCTCTCTGCCCTGTTCTGCCAGTGCTGCTCAGTCCTGACCTTCTGCTCTGACCTGGGACTCCTTCCCAAAGGGCTGCTGAGCACCAGCCACTGGATTGTGCACAAGTGCAGTAGAGTCTGAGGGTCAGCTAAGACAGACATGCAGAAAAAGCCATTTCACTTTGCCAGCTTGAGCCATCTCCAAGATAGCTCCAAAGCAGCATACATGAATGATGACATGGCATTCCTACAGAATGGAAGTTACTTCCATCTTTTAGTTTCCAGTTGCTGTCCTTTTTTCCAGTCATCTCTTAACTGCAGATGCCTGTGGGATTCTATTACTCTCCAAGAGGGAGGAAACAAGAATTACTTCCTAATAAAGTGGGTTGCCCCATTATAAGACTGTGCATGGGAAGCACATATAATGTGAATTACCAATACTTCGGCATTTAAATAGATGAGTGGGAGCTGATGCTGACATTCTTCTAGAGGTCATACCAGTGCCAGGAACATTCACAAACCTCTTCCAGAGGTTGTGTTCAAAAGTAGGTGGGAGGAAATCACAGAATCACCAAGGCTGGAAAAGACCTTTAAGATCATCAAGTCCAGATGCTCACCGTGCTTCTGTGTTCAATCTGCGGTCTCTCCAGGGCAATGGTGATGCAGTTTAGGAAGATGAAGGCCAGCACAACGTAGTCAAAGAGCTTGTGAGCAATGATGGTTTGGCAGAGGAGGCGAAACCTGCAAGAGAGTTCCAATGGGCAGCTGTGCCTTAGGCAGAGCAAGGTTAGGAGCTATGAAGACAGAAAATGGAGAGGTCTGGCCAAAACTGAGCTCTGACATGGCAGCTTTCCTATCACTGGCACCAATGCCCCTTTCCATGGCAATATCCCAGGGTGGCTCACAATCACACAGGGAGCCTGAGGAAGAGTAAGAAGTAGAACCTTCATCCATTGCCCCAGTGCCAGCGTGGTTTCTAACCACTACAGCTCTGTGGTCCTCTCTTGCTCTGTAGAGAAGAGGCTGTGTTTCAGTTTTCTTCCCAAATTCACACTTTGTACCACCCCAGAGTAAAGAGGCCACATGCTGAAAGCTGAGGAGGTGCAGGTAGGTTGGCTGTCGTGTGGACCACACTTCTGTCCATTCTGATATACATTTTGTCCATTAGTGTAGGTGTCACACAGAGCAAAGAGCTCTCCCTTGTGACCTGTAATAAGACTCCTTTCTTTTTAAGGAGCGATGCACATGGGTGGAATACTTTTGGCTGAGGTACGTGGATGTTTTCCTCCATGGTGGGAAGACCCCTTTAGCAGGAAGAATTTATCCCAGATTTCTTTTTTTTTTTCAGGCAAGAAGAACTCTAACTTTGCCCTAAAAGGTGTGATAACTGCTGATAAGTTGGTACTGGGGCTGAAAATGAAATGGAGAGACTGTTCTGGTACCAGGGGAGGAAATATCAGTATTACAAAGTTGTTAATATCACATTCCTTCTTTTGGATTAATGTTAGTATTCCCTGCTTTGCTACAAATATTTATGACTACACAAAATAAAAATGGGATACTCCAAAGGGAGCGAAAGTCACAACCGCTATTTAGGATTCTCATCTTTCCTTTCATCTCCAGAACCAAGGAAAAGAAGTGTTGTTTGGCTGTAGAAAGGGAGATGGAGCAGAAAAAACAAATTCCCAGATGGTAAATTTAAAGTTGCCAGGTCAGGATATGTGGCCAGCATGGCAACAGAATCTCACGCATCTTCTTAACCCTCTCATGGCAAAAACTGCACAAACCTGTTTTGTGGAGAGAAGAGATATATGGACCAGTCTTCCCGTAATTCACACCAGTCTGGTTTATAGACTTCCATCATCTTCCGGATGCGAAAGCACAGGCTCTGGGGGGATGCAGCAGAAGCAAGTTTCACTGGTTACCTTCCCACTTGCCTGAGAGAGGTTTTCTTCCTTTCACATCTGATCCTAAAACACCACTACCTGCAGTTCCCCAGGTACAACATCTGCCTTTCTTTAAGACCCCAAATGAGGAAATGGACTCATAGAGCAAAAAGCCACTGAAAAGGAGGTAAGAGTTGCTTTGCCATGGCCTGTTTACCTCATGGCATCTGGTTTCCTCCCTGGTCATAGAATCATTTTGGTTGGAAAAGACCTTTGAGATCATCAAGTCCAACCATTAACCTAGCAGTGCCAAGACCACTACTAAACCAGATCCCTTTTTTCCCTCCCCAGATCATTGCCAATAAAACTGCTAGTGTCCTTTCTAGAGCAGGACATTGTCCATGACACTTTCTCAGAGCTTTTGGAGTAGCTCTGTTACATGAGTACAGTGTTTTCTCACTACCTCAGCTAAACAAGAGGCCAGGACAGGAAGGCCTTCTGTTGGCACTTGGGCTCAGAGGTGTTTTAATTTCCAACAGCATACGTGTTTGTTCAAATTTCTACTGACACTCCCTCATTTTCTCCACTCTGATCTGCTCACAGATTCAGCATCATGGTCACCCAGGCTGGCAACACAAAACTCAGTTGCTTTGTCTCTTGTGTCTGTGCATCCTACTCTGATCTGCTGATGTTCTCCCTGTAGAGCTCTCACTGCTCACACAGTCTGACCTTTCTTAACCCGTAGAAATCACTGGCTGCACTGCTTTGAAATAACAGCCCCCAGATGACCATGCACGTGCCTCACATCAGCCTTCTTCCCACCATCCACCTGTACAACTGTCTTGCAGGCAGCCTGACACTGTGGTTTGAGCTGGTCTGGGCCTAGAAGATTCCATCTGCATTCAGTGTCATCCTCAAGGATGTACGTGCAGCATCTTTGCAACCTCTGCCATCCACAAGGCAGGGAGACTGAAACTTGAGGAATGTGAGGATTATTTGGAGTTTCCTGCAGCAACCCCAGGTTCCCTCCATCAAGTACTCACATAATCTATCTCTTCATCATCCTCTCCCCGGTCTTTGCGGTTGTTCATCTTTGGGAAGATCTCCTTGGCAATAGTGGGCATTTTGCCATTGCAGTCTTGATGCTCACTGGCCCCAGAAGCTGCTCCCAGCTTATGGGTCACTCTGTGGGCAGATGGGACTGAGGCCAACTCCAGCAGATCACAGGAGTCTTTGGTGTCCAGGGAAAGCGTCCGGCGGTGATGATACACCCTTCCCGTCCTGTCTGGCTCCCCATCTGCTGCCCTATGCCTTTCCCCAGGCAGGAGGGATTCGTGCTCAGCAGAGGGAGGTTTGTGCTTCAGGCTGTGTCCCCGGGCCAGGCTGTTCCAGCTGGAGCAGCAGCTTCCCCAGGCCCCGCTGCGGCTCCAGGCACCATAGTGGGAACTGCGGGAGCTGGACTGTAAGAGAGCAGGACAGGGATTCAGTAATCCTGGGCACAAGGAGGGAGCATGCGATCCTATTTCAGATCATAGATTTCTCCCTGGGCCTCTAAGCCAGGAGACTGCCATTTGTCAACCATTGAGGATGTTGCAGGTGGGAATTTAGCAGCCATCTCTGTAAATCTGGCAATAAATTGCTTATGAGTTAGCAATGGTGATGGCTGTGATAACTTTATAGCACCATCTGTGTGCAAAGCACTTTGGGGGAAGGTAAATAATAAAGCCAAAGGCCAGTTGCCTGATGTTGTTACTTACACCAGCACAGAGCAAGAATAAAGCTCTCCAAAAATCTGATTGGCAACTTTTTACGCTGCCCTGGGGTAAAGGATAACACAAGACACAGGGTGATGGATAAGCTGACAAACCATCTTTGAGTACAGTCTTAGTAAATGGAAGGAATGACAGAAACAGGCTTGTTGGTTATAGTCTAGTCTAACCACATCAGCAACTTATCATGTAATATTTGGCTGCCAGCTCTCCCTGTTTAGAAATAAGAAGGGCATGAACCCTCTGAGCACTGAAGAACCCCTCCAAAGCTACATGTACCAGTGGGTAGAAAGCCCAGAACTTGGTATTACGAGCTAGATAGGTTTGAGATGCATTGGCTGGACAGCCAGCAGTGTTTGGGGAAGTGCTAAGAGGCAGGAAGACCTGCTATGCAGAGCTCAGTACAAGATTTCTCTCTTAATTGTTACAAAAACTTCCAGAAAACCTATCTGTTATGAGACTCATCAGCAGTTTTGGCATCAACCAGACATTTCTATGCTCCCAACTAACTCAGCATCATTTTGCGTCCTGTGCTCTGGGAAAACAAGGAAAAGATAAGAGGACAAAACGTGTTTCACTCTAAGAGGGAGACTCTGTCTCCTTGGTGTTCCCCCACTCCCATCAGAAAAATATACAAGAGCTGAATCCCACACTCAGTGGAATGCAGAACAATAATCTGGAAACAGATGTCCTTCACCTAGAAATTTGGATAAATAATGTGAACTGACCTGGCTTCCTGAATACAGGCGAAGTGCTGTGTTAGAAACTTATAGGAGCAGGGCAATCCTCCAGAGCAATCACCAGATGATGATAGAAAGATAACAGATTGCTTAGATTTCAAAAGAGGGGTATGACACACATTTCCACTCACTCACTCACCAACGAGCGCTGGTCATAGGTCATTCTGCCCAGGGACATGACACTACTCTTCCTCGAGCCAACAGTAACACGGATCTGGTCAGGCTGCAAGGAATTGCGAGAGGAGTTGGTGACTCCCCCAGCAGCCACTGGTGGGTTTGAAGAAGGCAAGGATGGGTCCAAGTGTCCATTAGGTGTCACAGGAATTGCACAGAGCTTGGGATCTGGGTGAAAAGATGAAGAAAGAAGAAGAAAGTAGTGAGTTCCTCACTATCCAGTGACTGTTTCAATGTCTCAGCTATTTAGCATGTTAGCAGCAGTTAACAGAATATTAGCTGTCTAGCATCAATCAACATCAACTCCTTCTGATTTAGGGTGCTGTGGCAAAAGCAGTGCCAACCTGGGAAGACTTTGAAGTATTCTCCTAAGTCACCAAACTGATGGCAGCCCTCCCTGGGGCCAGAGACATACAAGAAGATTGCTGGCCAGGCAGACTTAAGCTGACAGGCAGAGCAAGAAGCCAAAGCTCGGCAGCAAAGGGAGGAGATTGTGATTCTGTGTGCCTAGAACTGATACCTGCATCTTCAGATCTGAACAAATAACACTGACTCTCAAACTGACTATTTAAAGTGGTTAGGCTGAGACACTAAGATGTTGGGAGACCTGCAGCCATCCATGTATTGGGGTCACCTTTAAGTTCCTGCAATCATACTCCTCATCCCAGCCTATCCTACTATACTGGGACACTTCAAATGACTGATCATTGACCTTGAAGATCAAGGACACCTAAAAAGGGTATGTTAGAAGCTGTGGATGACCATCAGCATTTGCTGAGATAGATGGAGAGGATGGGGCACCGGATTTAATGTCTGAAAAGACCAGAGTTATAATTTTTGTTTGACCTATTGCATAATGAGGGTCACATATCCTCATGTGGATGCAGTGTCACAGCCATGAGTGCATCAAAAGGCTCTGCAACCTTTTCTTCATCTGCCCTCCTAGGAGTTTGGCTGCCTGCATTCAAGGTAAGCTCTGATATGGTGCAGTCCCGTAACCCAGAATCAGACTGCTATGAAAACATCTAAGTTGTAGGAGAGAGCTGTGACAAGCCAACAGTGGAGCCACTGCTCCTTGCTGCGCGAGCTGCATTTAAGCTCAGACTTGTGCCTGTGGTCTTTGACTGGGTTGTGCTGTGAGTATGCTTGTGATTTCCTTTTCACCTTGTGCTGATTCTGACCTTGCCTTGCTGACTGGACTTCTTGTCTTGGCCTCAGACCTGCCTCACCACTGTGGACTTGCCTGGGGCTGACCCTGACTGGTGTCAGCAGACCTGTTCTGTCCACCTTGTGCAAGTACTGTGCCTTTGTCAGTGTGGTCCTTGTCCTCCTGCCTGGCTGTCTCTTCCCCTCGGCTCCTGGCTCTCCACCCATCATGAAGCAAGATGCTCTTGCTGCTCCCTGCCACCAAGTCCTGTCTGAAGCATAATACCTCTTGTAGAATGACTTGTAGTCTTCAAGGAAAGACTTTGAGGCATGGAGACCTTACTCAGCAGTTTGTAGGCAGACTGTTCCAACAGTTAATTATCTTTCCTTAAAAATATGTGGCTTTTTTTCAGTCTGAATTTGTCTAGCTTAAGCTTCCAACATTTACAATCTCATTATGCTTTTTTCTGCTCAATTAAAGAGCCATCTACCATCAGAAATCTCGCCTTATGGTCAGCACTTACAAAGTGTATGATCTAGTTACTGCTCTGCTTTTTTCTAAGCTTCGTTAGCCTCTTGCTGTGAGACAAGACCTCTAGACTTGTCTGAGTCCTTTCTAATGTGTTGGTATCCCTTATCCAAATGTGGGTCCCAGATCTGGACAGAGTGTTTCTGAAATGGTGCCCCTGAAGCAGAGACATTCTCACTTCTCGCTCCTAGTTGCCATTCTGTAGGTCTTTCAAGAACTGACCCCCTTAGCTATCACATTCCTCAGGATTCCAGCATGGCTCTGTTTTTCCACAGATAACACCACAAACTAGCATAAAGTACAAAATGAAAACTGTTAAGTTCTTGGAGATGGGAGTGATCTTTCTGCAGAATCTACTTTTGGTTTTCTCACTTATCAGCAATGAGAGATGAGCAAATGAAGCTGTTTGAGCCATTGTACCTGAGCCTTCCTGAACCTCTTGGAACTGATCTAACTCCTCCATGTTTGATGAACTCTGATCTTCATCTGAATATGAACGGTTGGCATCACCCTGGAACACACAAATTTAGAAGTTGGAAACTCATAAACAGAAGAGACCATTTGTTGTTGTCTTTCATTGCTGGAATAACTGTAAAACCCTCCTTGGCAGACATGCATCAGTGTGATCCCTGGAAAGCATCTCATGTGACTTGGGATGGCTGATGTTCTGTGTTCTTCCTTTTGGAGGGGCAAAGAACTCACCCTAGTAGGGTAGGGCCTGTTGCACAGGATGGAAATTGAGAACTCCCTTCCAGAGGGCTTGTCTCTTCCCTTGCAAGGATTAGCTTTTTTTTTTTTTGCTTTTTTTAAAATGAAGCCCACCCTGAACTGAACAAAGGAAATGACAGAGGTGTGACACTTAGGGACTCTTCCACCCCAGTGCTCTCAAAGTGTCTCAGTGATATCCCTTTTAGCACTTCTATTTCTGTTCCTGATGAGGTCTTGGTTGCAACTCACCTCAGCCTGGAACCCCTCCACCAGAATGGCCACCAGCAGATTGAAGAGCACATAATTGCCAAATGTCATGAGAGCCACAAAGTAGAGGGAAGCCCATGGCGAGGTAGAGGCCATGCCATTATAGAGCACAACATTCCAATCCTCCTGGGTTAGGATCTGCAATCAGGAGCAGAGGCCACATAAACATGGAGGAAGAACACAAAAGGGATTCTTAGGAAAAGACAATGAAAGGACACACATCAGGATCACATGAGGCCTCTCTGCTTGCCACAACAGGAGTGAACTTTGCAAACTGTCTCTTGGGAAGGAAGAAGATCCCCTGAGACACACCAGTTGTTTGGTTGCAACATGCAGTTCTTCTTTGTCTGTCAGAAGTGATTGCAATGCTCTGCAACAAGATAAAGCACGTCCTGATCCTCTTCACTTTACCCACAGAGAGCAAAGTGGGCTCACCTGGAAGACGGTGACAATGGCCCACAGCAGGGAGTCAAAATTCTTCCGGTCAGGAACCGTATCTCCTGTGTCTGTCCTGAGGCTAAACTTGCAACCAAAGATGTGCATTCCCAGGATGCTGTTGGGACAAAAAGTGGAAATGGTGTCAAATACACATACCTCTGCTACTACCATGAGCTCATCAGAGTATTTCTTTTTCCCCCCTGACAATCTAGCCTAACTCCACAGGAGTGAGGGGTTGAACAGCACAGCCAGAACACTGGGACCTACCAGTGAAGACGTAGCTGTGTATTGCATCCCTATAGCTCACCAAAAACCTTGCCTTCCATCTTTACTGCCTCACATATTCCCCTCCAACCTGTTCTTCAGATCCGTTCTCTCCATAGTTCTTATTTGCTCTTATGTTTTCTTCATCTGCATACCACTGCATCCATGGGATGCACTAACAAACTTTCTCAGTTGCTTCCTGTCACTCCTCTACCAGAGTCAGCCTCCAGACTGAATTGTTCCTGCAGCCAGTGGGGATTACCAAACCGCTTCACCCATCCTGCAATGGGACAATACATTCAACGTGTGCATTTGATGGCAGTATTTCTCCATCCCATCCAGGCCAAATCTTCAGCTGCTGA
>NW_009951793.1:851538-879273 GCF_000747805.2 Chaetura pelagica | reverse complement strand
TGAACCCAATTTAGGGCAGTGGCAACGTCAGCCCTTGTGAACAAATAAATGTTCTCCAGTGCTGCCTGAGCAAGCAAGAGTCATGCAGTTGTGCCCTGAAGCTGCCATCCGCGTGAGCCAGGCAGTACCTCTCCAAAACACTGCGAGGCAACCAACTGCTTCCCCACCTGAATATGAAGATGAAGAGCATGAGAAGCATGCAGAAGGTGGCTACGTTGTCCATAGTCTTCATCAGCACCACAAGCTGGCGGCGCAGTGCAGGCATGAACCGCACCAGCTTCAGCACCCGCAGGAGACGGAAAGTCCTCAGCACAGAGAGGCCCCCGTCCGCCTGGCCAATGATCTCCCAGATGCTGTGGCCCAGCACAGGGAGTGCCAGGGACAAAAAGACAGACAAATGAACGAACAAAAGAAAGAGAGAGAGAAAGAGAGAGAGGAATAACAATGCTAATCCAAGTTTTTACCTCTGCATTGGCAGCCAGTATAAAGGGGTCAGATTAAAAAAAAAATAAAAATCTGTTTGAGCAAGTTCTAATTAGAAGTGCATCTATACTGGCTTATACTTCAGTGTAGAAAGCTGCATTTCTCCCTTAAGAACACAAACATGTTGCAGGAAGGGGGAAAGGATGGCAGCATTAAATTCCAGCAAGACAAGTTCTTCTATCATGCATTAAACCTTTGTAGCACCCTTAATTTGTTAATTTTTCAAATTATTCACAGCTAATATTTGCTATGCTTTTCCAAGGCTATTGCAATTTCCTCCATTCTACAAGGGAGAGAACTGAGGGGCAAAAATGCTGTGCTGCTTGGCTAGGGTCACGAGGTGTTGGAAACACCTGCTTTTCCAAAACCTTGGCTTTGTGCATCTGCTCAGCTCCCCCTAGTATTGCTGTCACATTTTTATTATTTTTTTTTAAAAAGGCAAATGAAAATGTGCAAGCTCTGTGGCACCCTTTTCTATCTGTATTTCAGTCAATCCCCAAGGCTCTTGTCACCTGATGATGACGATGATACTGTCAAAGATGTTGTAGGGGTTGCGGAGGTAATCGAAGAGACCAAAAGCTGCAAGTTTCAGGATCATCTCCAGGGCAAACATGCTTGTAAAGACAACATTGCTGATCTCCAAGATGTTGGTCAATTCCTCTGGCTGGAGAGAAGGCAAATTCAGAGAGTCAGAACTGTAAGAGCCCTGAAATTATGGGAAATAGAATGCCAGCATTCCCAGGTGACAAGCTTTATAGGGAGCTGTGAAGCTCCCATGAGTGAGATTAGAGTGGAGCTGGATGGAACCACTTGCACTCCAATTCCTTTGCAGATTTACTGCCTTCATCACACATTATGTCCTAGCAAATACTTTTATTAGAGGGAGTCAGTGGCCTTACTGCCATTCATACAGCCAAGGCTGACCAAGTATCTCCCATATCCCACTCCCTACCCTGGTCTCCCAGCTAAAAGCAGCTTTACTTTGTGCAGAGAACTTGAGTATTTTTTGAAGCAGGGCAAAAGAGGTTTATCTGTGGTTAACCTCTTTCTTCTAGGATTTCTTTCTCTGAGGTATCCACAGGTAGCTGGACAAATTTTTTGCTGAAATTCTGAAAACATTTGAATGACAGCAAACCAGTTCCCCATCATCCTCTTAGCCACACTGCGCTTTTCTCCGCCTTTCCCCTCTGTTTCTTCCAGTCCCCATTTTTCTCTCCCCCACTCCCCACCTAATCCTTGACATGCATCAGTTTTCCAGTCTTGCTCCAGCAGTCTTTTCTCATCCCTCTGTCCTCAGAGAGGTCTCAATAATTACCCAACTGAATGTCAGACTGGATGAATAAGACAACAGCATTGAGGGGCACACTGCTAACACCTACCTGTAAGGAACAGCAGGACAAGATGAGGAAAAGAGAAATGTGGACAGCAAGAGGAGAAAGGCAGATGCATAAGGTGAAAACTTCCACGAGTGACACAAGATGACTGTGTTGAAAGAATGAAAAAAAAAAAAAAAAGGCAATCTGACCCTGCCTAAGGTGTATTTCTTTTTTTTTTTTCTGTTGAATCTCTGACACATCTTTTAGCCCCAGTGACACAGCTTTCTCCAGCAGAAACCAATGTGTTTGTGCATATGAGAGAAAGTGTTTTAATGATTCCATCAGTGGAACAAGTCTGAGTGTCCTGGTTTGAGCCAGGATGAAGCCAATTTTTCTTTTTACTGATTTTTTTTTCCTTCAGTAAGCTTTCTTGTAACTAGCAACAGTGTGTTCTGCTAGGCTGATAAGACAGTGGAATGTTTTTCTAACTACTGAGGCTTCAAGGCCGCACCTGCACTCTGCCGGCTCAGACACTATGGGGAGATCTGTGACCCCCCCGTAGGAGGCTGAGTTAGACAGACAGCAAAATTGGCCAAAGATATTCCATTCCATATATCTACGTAAGCTCAAAGGAAGGTCAGAGATCGCAGAAGACAGCTTCCTTCCTTCTTCTTCTTCCCTTCTCTTCCGTCCATGGCCGGCATCCGGGGAGGACTCTGTTCATCCATCATCGTCGACCCTTAGGCTTGAGATCTCCTGACCCCCATAACTCTCTCTCTCCAGCAGCAGCTCCGGGATTCCTCAGGACTCTTCCCAGTTCAGGGAAGTGCTGTGGGAGTTGCTGGGGTGGGGGGAGGCGAGACGTTTTTTTGCCCATACCTGAATATATCTGTATATAATTGTATATATTTTCTTGTATTATTCATTAGTGTTTTAATTAAAGCTGTGTAGTTTAGTTTTCAATCCAGCCAAGTCTCTCTCTTTTTCTCTCTCTCCTTCCCTACCTGGGTGGGAGGGGGAGGGGATCGAGAGCATTGTTGTCGGACCTGAGTCAAACGGTGACACTGAGCAAATTAAATTACATTTCCTTTTGTTTTCTGAATTAATGACTTTTTCTTCAGTGTGTGCAGCCTTGGAAACTTCTCTGACAAGGTCAGGAAAGGGACTAGACTGTTTCCTCAGGAATGATCAAATATTTCTTCAGAGGGAGACAGAGGCTGTGTTGATGTCATTGATGAGGGATGCCAGGATCTTGCAATCCCCTGTGAAATGGAGGCATTACCTGCACTGAATTTGGGAAGGACTCATCTGCTTAAAGCACCTCTCACCAAGGGACTAGGACTGCAACCGACCTAGCAGCAAGGGTGTAGCATGGCTACCACCTGGCTGTAGCATGCTGCTTGCCATCACATTCCCAATCAGCAACTGGTGGGGACCTGCTCCAGGTGAAGATGTGCCACCTGCCCAAGTGAAGGGACAAGGCACAACAGCTCCAGGACACTTCTTCGAGGCTCTTCTGGCCCAAATTTCCATGTTTACCTTGTGGCAGGTATGTCCTACTTCAGACAAGGTTACATATTTTATGTTTAACCTAGTGTGCCACTGAGCCCCAGCTCCAACCTTTCTAGGTGAGTCTGACCCAGGCTCTGGTAGCAGGCAGTGCTGCTCTCCATGTTTGGACACTCATGTTGAAAAGATGGCTGAAGACTCCCCTCTTCCTTCACATTGCTCTGAGCTGTGCCTGACCACAAGGCCACTATTTTAAGCATCACATAAAGTGGATGGGGACAAGAATACTGCAAAAGTCTGTTGTTCAGGGCAAGAGGACAGACACTCCTGGCACTGTGAAAACAAAACAGTGAGTCCCTGTAGGTCAGAGCAAATACTTTCACCATGAACTCAACATTAGTGTCTACTAGGAAGGGGACTCATGGTCTCTCCCCCTGGACTACAAAATTGCTGTTTTTCTGAAGCTTTGTATTGGCTGTGCCTGTTACTTATTCAGCTGGTGGAAGGGGAAAGAATGTAGTTCTGGGTCTGACGCTCCCCTGAAGCTGTGGGCTGCTTTAACCCCTGCTCTGGGAGACCTAAGGGCCCAGATCCTCCCAGGTGAGCAGATGGGCTGAAAAGTGCTTCTCACACCTGCAGCTTCCTTCACCCTTTGCTAATTTCTTACATTCCTTGTTGCAGCTTTTTACTGTAATACTCAATTTTTTTACAATCAGAAAAGGGGAGATAGCTCAATTTCCATCCATAATTACATTTCAACAACAAAACCATCCAGAAAATGAGGGGAAAAGAAGGGGAGATAAGAGAGAAGAAAGAGAAAGAATGAACAAGTGGACATGGGAAGGTAAAGATGAAGATCATCACTTCATGGAGAGCCAGGCAATAATAACACTTGCAGGGAGCATGAGGTCCATATGCTAAACAGAGATGCCAATTTCAGCCTGAATCAAATTATTATGTCAGTGAGAAAAAGGAATGTGAAGAAGAGACAAGCTATGATGCTGGATTATCCTCCTCTCTGCTGTCCACATGCTCTCTCTTGTGCTGTCATAGGCAGCAATTGATGTCTGAAAAGCTGTGCCTGTATCTCAGTTTTGGAAAAGGTCACCTGTTCCCCAGTCTCTCCTTCCCTCCCTGACATCTGTTTCTCTAGTCAAGCCTCCACCTGTTAATCTTTTTCTAATGGCCCATCAATCAGCCCCAGCAAAGTATCCTTCCTAGAGAGAAGTAGGAAAGACTGGGCAAGGAAAGGAAAGAGAGATGAGCAGAGAGAAAGGCAGTGAAAGAGAAATCAAGGAAAAAAAAGCTGAAAAAAAAAAGCAATTTAAAGTAAAATAAAGAAGAAGTAGAGAAGGAGAGATTTTTAAAAATGGAGTAGGAAAAAAGGCTGGGGAGGGAAGAGCAACACAAAGGAATAAAGTCAGGGGGAAAAAAAAAATAATGAAAAACTGAGAGAAGCAAGTCAGAGGGAATCACTCACTGGCTAAAGGCAGATCCTGCATCACAGCCATTTCTGGGGATACAGATAATTCAGCAGAGTGCAAAGAGTCATCAGCTGGGAGTGGAGCTGCAGAGTGGAGGGGGGGGGGGCTGTGTCCTGTGTGGGGATGCCCTCGCATCTGGGGCAGTGTGGCCATGAGTGACAGTGGACAGTGCTGATGGCTAGGACAAGACTAGTGGGGAAGGGACTCTCTCTGGCCAGGGTAGTGTGAACTTTATGAAGGGGGCAAGCAAACAGGAAAAAATGTTGTTCTCTCCTTTTCTTCCTATTGACACACAGGACCCCCAACATAATGGACGTGTTACCTCACAGTTGTGAGAGCTCCCACAGGCAACTCTCAGGCATTTATCATCAAAACCATTAGCAAGATTTTCTCCTCCCAGGCCACCCAGTTTTACCCAGAAACTGTAAACTGGAGTGTCCACAAGGAAAGGCCTGAACTCAAGGCTGTTTTAGTCCAACCACAACCCAGGAACACCAGAAATCTCCCCAGAAGTGGTCTGCTCATACTGCCAAGCCAGGACAGACTGATTTATCCATCACATCAGGACAGAAACTTGAACAAAGCTGTGGAAGCTGAGTATTGGGGTGAGAAGCATGGCTTGCAGGGGAGAAAGATCCCAGGGGGCAATGCATGCCCAGAGCCAGAATTTTAACCAGACTGGTTCACCTTCTCTGCATACGGCTCTCTTTCTAAATGCATGAAACTACCTAATTCACACCTTCATGGCACAAAGTCCTTAATTCCTAACAGCACAGGTCAAATACTAAGACTGAAACGTACAATTCAGATCTACTTCAGAGTTCTTGCCTTGTGATGAGAAACTACAGTGGGGTAACAGAGGGCAGTGGCTCAGCTTTTTTCCCATTTTCAGTTTCTTACTAACATTGGAGTTCTTATGTCAGATTAGACTGAAAACATAATTAGTCCAGTATCTGACAGCAGCCAGAAATTCTTGCACTACAGACAAGGTTAAGAATAAGCAGACCACCAAGCTCCTGCAGAAGTTTCTCCTCAACAGGAGTAAATGTGCAGCTGTCTAGAAACTGAAAAGTAGTTTATGTCATCTACGCAGAGCAGCCCTACCAAAACATACCTGCACATCACTACCTCTGAGAACATGAGAGAAATATTCCATAGAGAGGTTTCTCCAGCCTGTCCATTTTTACTCACCATTTTGAAGTTGCTTGACAATAGTCAAGAGTCATAGAAATCAGCCATGGGACATATCAGCCAGCTTTGGCTTACACTAATCACCACCTCACAAGCAATGCAGGATTTCCTGATGTTTTGTTATATTCTAGTTTTGCAAGACCGAAGTAACGTGTTTTCATCTACCACCCCAGGGAGACTGTTCCATCATTTACTAAATGTCAGTATGATGAGCTGGCTTGGACATTTCCTGAATGTCTCTGGCAAGCAGCAAATAGTAAAAAGAGAAGCAATAACTGTAAAATATGAACTTGTGGATGCAATAAATGCTGGTATAAAGGGAAATCACACAGACTAAGGGATATAAAGGTACTGATCCACAGGGCTGGTGTAGTTAGGAAACAAGAGATCATCTCTTGATCCACACAAGGCAGACCTCATAAAGTATTGATGTGATGTGCCACGGAATACTGTAAACAGATACTAGAGAAGAAGTTACTCAGCAATTGTCTTATTGGCTGCTAATGGGAAAGAAGCTTGAGTCCAACAGGCCATTTGAGAAATCTATGAGAAAGACAGCCTGGGACACTCAATTGGGAGCAGCTTTTCAACCTCATGCTGAATAAGAGAGAAAAGGAAGAAGCACCAGATTCTCTGTGAGTATTAAAACATTAAGCCTCTTAAAAGGATCCTTCTGGATAGTCACAAGCATCTAATATCTTCATTTTCTACACTGGATTTTAAAAATAGGCACTTCCAAGTAGAAGCAAATCTGAAGAACTGCAAAAACTATTTCAAGCAGGACAAAGCTTGCTATGGTGGATTTTGGCTTGTGCAATGTCACAGCAATATCTGAAGGCCTAATACTGAGGCTATTACATGGTATAATGCACACTGATGGATTTGAATAAACTTATCTATTTACAAGTGATAACCTGTGATAAGCTTAGGGATTAAAAATGACTCATAGCAGTGCAGATCATATAGGGATGTATAAGCAGGTGGGAAGCTATCTTGGTCATACAAAATAGGACAGGACAAGGGACACAGGACAAGCTACACAAAGCTGAATTCCAAGGTGATTTGGATCTGAGTAAAGTAGTTTGAGTTGTAAGGTTAAGTAAAAAAAAAATAATTAAAAAAAAATTGTAAATATCAAACCCCAAATTGTAACAAACAAGTAACTTTGATTCATGTTTTCCTTTCTGTTGGTCAAGGCTCAGGACTGGAAAGTGAGACTCGCACACGGGCTCTGTCCCCCAGGTTCCTGTGTTTCTGAGCCTGAACCTTGTGCATGGCTCCTGCAGCCTCTCTCACCCTTTAACCTGATGACTGCTGGGTCCTTTGGTCAGAGAGCCAACTGACATGTTTATAGTCCATGAAAAAGTGAAGCAGCAAGGAGCTGATGGACGTGCCATGAGCTGCTCAAACCTGTGACACCTTCACACATTACAGACAGACACATCCCCAGAGAGTGTCTGGGGTTGTGATCTCCTATGCACCAGAAAAGAAAAGCTCAAGAGGTCCCTATATACATTAGCTGTGGGCCAGGAGACATTCATACGAGGAAGCAGCTGAAGGAACAGAAGCTATTTCAGTCATGGGATGGCGTCACCCTGCAAATCATAGATCACTGTGGACAGGGGGGGTTTGCTGGGTATCATTCACTGCAAATTTATGTTTCTGGGGGGAAAACAACAGGAGAAAGGGAAAGGAAGGAGAGAAAAGGAGGTGATGAAGAAGCAGTCTGAGATAGACTGATTCCATGGCTTGAGGAAAACTGAAAGGGAGCAAAGGGAAGTGCAAATGCCTGGGTGCTTTTGAGTTAACTGCTGACTGAAATGGACCTGGAATTCATGGTATGGTCTGAATATTTTAAGTTTTTAAAATCTTCTTGTGCCAGAGAAACAAGATTCAGCAAATATATTTTAAACAGGCTGCACTACATTTTTCAGTTACAATCAATTCTGCTGACATGTCTTTCCAGTAGACACAGCATGCAGGGTCATAAGCTTTTCCTAGCTACTTATAGATAAAAAGTGATAGCATAACTTTAAGGATGTGTCATTAATAGCCTGCTACTAGAAACCCTGAGGCTGCAGGCACATCCCACTCTGCTGTGGGCTGTACAAACACAGCAGAGGCGGTCTAGAAGGGCTTAAATCTGCTCACACAATAGCCAGAACATGAGAGTGAATTCTCTACCTCCAGCTCTAATATTCTTCTGTTAAACTCTTAATTCACACTGTCTCCAATGAACTAAAATGAACAATAGCTCTCCATGCTTGATGCTCACATCTTTAAAACATCAGTGGGCAGTTTTCGTATTGTCCTGGGTTTCAGCCCTTAGTCATCTCTCTGGTACGTGATAAATACATCGCTCTTTTTTATCTGGTTTCATGAGTCAACCCTTCCAGCCTCTTCTTCATTCTCCTCTCCTCTGAGCTTCAGCCAGTATTTTTCTGGTACCAAACTATCCAGTGCAGTTTCGCACTCTGGGATCAAATTAAGTCTACCCATCTTCATATCAGAAACTATCTGGGCTTTGAAAAATGGTCTAATGCTTGGTATGTGGGTGGGATGCAGACATTTGAGGCTTCAAATACTGTCTAAGACACTGTTCTGCCTTAATCACGAATTTAAGATACCTTGAGTCTCAAGATATCTCCATGCAGATACAGCGCAGGACAAACTTGAATGCCTTGCATGCACCAGACTCACAGTCTGTCCCTTTGCTGCCTGAGACTGTGCTCAGGACTAGATTTCACCTTGGCTCCAAAGCTTCAACACAGGCAGCATTTCAGTAGTGGAGTGATCTCTTATTTTTGTGATCTGGGCAAACACATGGAGTGAATGATGGTCACATTCAGACTGGTGGCAGAGGTCTGAGACATGGATGTACAGCATGGACTCGTTTAACATGAAGTGCAGCAGAGCTGCCAGACAGCAGTGCAGATTCAAGTAATGGGGTTTTTAACACCTTCTGAAGCTGGTTCTGCACATCACAAAGTAGACACAGCCCCTTTCACAGCTATAAAATGAGGGCACCCAATCCTTCTCCATCTCACAGGTCTGTCATTAGGATAAAGTGCACTGCTGATTCAGAGCTGCCTGCTAATTGTTGGCATGAAAGTCAAATCTGTGCCCAGTAATGCTGGGCTGGTCTGACCTGTCTATCACTTGTTGTCAGGGCTAATAAAAGGCTCAAGCCATCTGAGCCCCCAGAATGCCTGGAGATGGGAGGTGGTATTTTTCCTAGCCTTCTTGTGTAGGTAGACTGTGCTCAGGCATCTCTTAATTAAGCTGAAAAAGAAAGCTGATGGATTTGAATTGAGATGCTGGTGAAGTGCCTGTGACATCCCCAGAGGGCACATTAAATTAACCAAACAGACTAAGGATTCAGTAAACTAATGAAGAGAGAAATGAGAGAGAGAGAGATGAGGAAGATGGAAGAGATGAAGGTGAAGGAAAGAGAAGCAGATGAAGTAGAAGACAGGGTAAAAACCAAAACCAAACCAAAAAAAAACAACAACAACAAAAAAAATCAACACTAAAAACAGAAGGATGAAAGTGAGCAGGGAGGAAAAGAGGGATTGAAAGGAGGTGAGAAGAAAATAAATGAAAGCAGTGAAAGTGATTAAGCGCAGGGATAAGGAAGAGAAGAATCTGCAAGATCCTGAGGCTTTCTCCAAAGCTGTGCTGGGATCAACCGTGATGCAGCCTTGGGTCCAAATTGCTCAATCTCTGCCTCCACCAAGTTTCATCAGCTGTTTATCAAGGCTGTAACCCTGAGCAGGGTTCACCAGTCCCCACTGCCCACCCTATGCCATGAAGTGCCTTACCTGCTCATGGTGCTCGATGCCCATGCTGATAGTGTTCACTAGGATTGCAATCATGATCCCACGATTGAAGTATTTGCTGTCCACAATCCCTCGAAGCTTGACCCTCACTTCTCGCCACATATCACTGCAGAGCTTCAGCCGTCCACCTTCTTCCACCTCCTCCTCCTCCTTCTCCAGTGCTGAGGCATCCTGGTCCTCTCTGCTGTCCTCTCCCTCCTCTTCACTGGTTCCTCCATCCACCTGGTCTGAGTCAGCACTACCCAGGACAGAGAGCCTTCGGGATGGTTCTTGCTCCCCACTACGGCATCGGGGGCAGTTGGTGGGATCAGAGGTTGCTGTCATAGCAATGGGCTGGACTAAGCCCTGAGAAGGGCAGTTAAGAGAGTTGTGCTGCTGGCAAAGCCCTGGGGAGAGAAATGAGCATGCTCAAAGGAGAAGGCTTTGAAAAAGACATTGAAACTGGGCAGCTGTTTGGCTTCCAGGTTCTTAGACAGGACAGCTGGGCTTTTTAGCTGTAAGGATCGTTAAACACTAGCACATCATCTCAAGGGCAGCAACAAAAGCTGTTGCCATTGAGGGCTTTACACTGACAGACTGGCTGGGTCACCAAAAGGCATAGTGCTGTTCAACTGCCAGTGATTAGGCTCAATGGGGGCTCACGTCCATCAGAGGAAGAACTGTTTTGTCTGATGCAGGAGTAACAGCTTGAGACTCAGAAGCTTGTGTTAAGTGGGAACCAGGGGAAAAACAATTGCAAGGGCTGCTTTTGGCCTGAACTGCTACAGGTGGAGTCCAGGAAAACACATGCTGAGCTGAGCTCTCTAAATTAGGGATGCTACTTCAGCAAAGCATCTCAAGAAGCCACAAAAAGTAGTGTAAGAACAGTTCCTTCTGATAGTCTGTGTGCTCTGAAGCAGAACTGGAAGATCAAATGGACACTGGGGGAATGAAGCAATTAATTCATTAACACAGTGCGTGAAGCCTGCGGAAACTTTTCTCCCAGCAAGTAGAGAAAAAGAAAGACTAAGCATGCAACACCAGCTGAAGGAAAATTTGATTTTTGCTTGTTAATGGAAGTATAACTTAGGAAAGGCATTAGCAGGTAGTTAACACTAACTCTATAAAACCATTTTTACAGTCACTTTTCAGGCCAGGAATCAAAGTTAATTGGCCATCCATAAAAACTGGCATCCACTGCCCTTCCATATCAAACTGACTTCTTCATTATTGCTCCCTTGGTTCAGGAGACACCCTGTTACAATTCTAGTCCCTTTCCCTCTCTCTTGAAGTCTCACAGTAACTCAGTTTGGGAGGAGACTTTTGGGGGACTTGCTATATCAATGAGTTCAATCCTTAGTGCCACTCCATCACATGCCCCTAATACTTCTTTCTCCCAAATGGCTATCAGCACCCTGCTATACCACACCTGGAGATCTTTACCATCTTCAGCCAGTGCCTTTAATATTATCCCAGTACGGTCTCTGGGTTTCAGACACAGGTTTCTCATGTTCCTTGCTGGTCACCCCTGTTTGTCCTGGTTTGAGGCAGGATCTAGCCAATTTTGTTTTTACTGATAAATTTATTTTTTTTTCCCCTTCAGTGAACTTTCTTTTAATGCCAAAATGTTTATAATTACTGCTGAGAGACCAAGGACACTCTGCTCTGCTTGTCAGATCTGATGCTTCAGATGCTAAAGGAACAGAAGAGTCGTATCTACAACCCTCCTGTAGGGAGGAGTGGACTAGACAGATGGCAAATTGGCCAAATAAATTACTCAATCCCATATATACGTCACTCTTGGTATAAATTCAGGGATCACGGATGTCAAGCCCCTTTTCCTTCCTCTTCCTTTCATAGCTGGCATCCAGGAAGGACTCTGTGTACTCATCTCCTTTGAACCCCAGGCCCATGTGTTCCTGACCCCTGTACATCTGCCCTCAGCTCCTCTCAGTCTTGTCATTATCTCAGGAAGTGGTTCAGGACTTTTTCAGGACTGTTCCATCTCAGGAGAATATACTGGGAGTTGCTGGGGGTGGGAGGAGGTGATAGGAGTTTTGCACATTCCTGAACATATTTGTATATATTTATACATATTTTTATTTAACAATAGTATTTAATTAAACTTATTTAATTTAGTTTTCAATCCAGAAGCCTCTCTCCTAAATCTCTTTCCTTTCCCAATCTGAGTGGGAGAAGGAGAGGATAGAGAGCATTGTTGCTGTTTGATGGCTGATCCCGAGTCAAACCATGATATTCCCATTCTTGCTGGTCATCCCCACCTTGTTGGCCTGGTGGTGTTGGCCACGGCCCCACGCTCAATGGCCAAGGTTAATTCTAATTCAGTGCCTTGTAGGCACGGGTCCTTTGACAAGCTGGCACATGGAGATGCTCCCAGTTACTCTCCCATTTCCACCTTTACCCAAGCAATCCTTACTGTCACGCCTCTGGCTCTTCTGGCTCGCGCCTCGCCCGGCATCGCTCGGCCCTGCGTGGCCCTGGCGCCGGCTCTGTATGCTGTTGTACAGCCCGAGGGTGCGGCGCTTGGCTTTGCGCAGGATGTGGCAGACGTATTGGAAGATCTCCTCATAGCAGTCTCCTGGCTCCATGTAGCTGGCAACAGTGCTGGAGGAGAGGTACCGAGCCCGCTGCTCCTGCATCAGCTGGTGCTCCCGCTGCTTGGTCTCTGAGAACTGTGTGGCGATGACCACCAGGCACAGGTTAATCATGAAGAAGGAGCCCACCTAGTAGCAAAGAAGAAGAAGGGGCAGTCAGTGTCTGCACGAGGAAGAACATGTGGGAGGGAGAAGGTAAGAGAGGAGAGGAGGGGAGAGGGAGAGGAGAGGGACTTGGAGGCAGCCAGAGGAACCGGAACCAGTCTCCACACAGAGATGGGATTTCAGAGAAAGCCAGGGTTGGCTGAGCTTGTTTTTGAGATCTCACTTGATGTAATGTCCATGCAGGATTCTGAGCTCTGAACTGAAATTCAGGAAACACAAGCCTGCTTTTTGGCAGGCTTTGGGACATTTAGCAAGTAATTTAGAAGTTACCTGCAAAGGGTTTGATGAAAACTGGACTTTTTCTTTTCCCCTCCTTTGTGTTAAACAGAACATGGGAGATAGGGGACTAGTTTGGTAGTTCTGTTATTTTCCCCTTTGCTTGCCCTTTTACTACTGCAAAAATCATACTCTGTCATTTATGGTCTACAACACTTGAAGGAGGACATGTCAGTATTCTCAGAACACTGAATTTATTTCTACCATTTAGACCTTAATTCACCCTACAGGGAGATGGCAGTTCACTGAAATGAATGAGCTCTTCAAATCAAAGAGGAATTTACAAAAACTAATGACTTTGAGAGGGACACCAAATACTGTCTGGCAAAAAGTCCTCCCTTGATAAATTTCTATTCTTCTGATCCTTCTGATACATTATATTGACACATTACATTAACCCTTACTTTATTTGTCCTCTGGCCTAGGTAGGCTTTCCATTTCAAATGCAAAAAGAACCACAACCCACTCCACCAACTTCTTAGAAACAAAACAAAATGCCCAAGTTCTTCCTATTCTCTACACAGAACCCAAAATTATTCTCCATACAGAAGCCAAAAAGTCTACCAGGCTTATTTTACATCTTGAAGATTCCTTTCCCTCAGCTTTCCTATCTGTAAAATGGAGCAAATATTTCCTGGTGCTGAGAGATCTGGAGGTAAAAATCTCACTGTCAGTGTCATATATTGTGAAATTACAGATGAATCGCCAGTAGGAGAGCTATCCATTACACTTAGGATAAAACCTGGGCTTCAATATGAGGAGAATTTCATACATAAAAGGGCTGGTAACAACGTTCAAAATAATTCTCAAAAGCTGTGAGGCCTTGATTGTTGCCTACTCCCTGTAGAGCTGTAAGTGGCAATAGAGCACTGATAAAATGCAGAGTCTGATCTCTGATCAAGGATCATACATCTGTGCTGCTCTGAAATGGACTCCGTGGGGCAGCCCTCGGGAGGAGAGGAACCACCAGCTCAAGATTTCTTCTTCCCCTGAACCAGGGAGCAACCCTGTGAAGGGACATCCTCGTACTCTGTTCGTCCTGTACAAACCCACACAGAACCCAATCTCACCTCCCTGTCTCTCCTTTCCAAGCATACAGCTTTGACACAGAGCTGGATCCAGTCCTTCTCCTGTCCTCACACATGTATCCTCCCCCATATAACCTTCCAAGCAAAGGGGAAAGGGCAAGCAAAGGTGGCAACAACCAAACCCCAATCCCTCTGCACGGAAAACATTGAGTTTTTTTCAGCATGTACCCCAACTTGTTTTTTCTACCCAAGCAGCCTTCCCCTTAGTACACTGCCCCTGCCACTCCCCCACCAGCTTGCTCCCTTGGTTGTCCCCTTCTCTTGCACACAGATGCCCAGCAGCTCTGTCTGGAGGCTGAGTCTGTCTGGAGTACAGTATATCTCAGTATTTCAAAGGGGAGGTGTCCCTGATAGCATTTGAAAAAGCCTTTGAAATATGAAGCCCTTCCCAACTGTATTTAGCATAAGGACAATAAATCATCTCAAAATAAAGGGGTTTTATTTTTTTTTCTCCTCCTCTCAGCACCCTTCAAAGCTGTTCTAATTCTGTTTCTCTTCATCACTGAACCCTTCTTTTCCCTCTCCTCCCACCTATTTTCATCCTATTTTCCCTTCAGCTTCTGTATGTGGCCTTGAAAATTAAATTGATGCCTCGTTCAGATTCCTTTGCGTTCCCTCAAGATTTCCCCTAGCCCATGATGTCTTGCCTGCTTTCACTGATGAAAATATGACTGGGAATCCAAATTCTTCTCCAATGCACTCTCCTGCCTCCTTCCCCCTCAGCACCACATGCCACTCAGGCAGGTTTGTCCATTCAGCTATTTCCCTCAGCTTGCCCTAAGTGAAGCAGGGCTGGAAGCTGGACACCAGCTGTGGGTGCATTTCTGGAATCCTAATTGTGACACTGCCTGGTAGTCTTCAATTTCCAACAAGCCCATAAAGAGTAAACTATTAAGACTTGCAACACCTTCCCTCTAGGTTACAAGCAGGATCACACTGTGAGTCTGGGGTTGAATCCATAGGGGAGTTTAGGTTTCACATAACAAAGCCATGTCCCCACAAGCATTGTTTGCTGTGATGTCCCATCAGGTGACCAAAAAGGGGAGGAGTGAGAGGACTGAACATGGTTACTAGCTGCCAAGCCTTAAACCTCCAACCTATGAACGCTAAAGGCAAAACAAATGAGCTTTTTTAATCCAGAAGATGACAGACAAGTCCATAAACTCTACGGCTCTGCCAAGCTTGACACTTTCTCCCAGCTAGCAGAAGGACAGAAAGGGTCCCAGATGGCTCATAATCGAGCAATCCATTGCCGCAAGCTGAGCAGAGAGACCAAAAGTGTCTGGCATGGAGTCAGACAAAGCATCTGACAGAGGCAGAAGGAGATTGTTGATCAAAAGCACCCCAACACATTCAGCCCTGAGACTGAGCTGTACTTTGATTAAGCAAATTCTGGCCTTGTTCAGCCCAAGGTTCAATTCCTGTCTCTGCAATATCTAATAAAATCTGGTAGTGCTGGACATGCTGACTTACTTGCCCATTTTTTTATTGTTTATGCCTGGATATCCAGCTTGTCTTCTGAAGCCCACGTACGTAAGCCCAGAGCACTTCAAGGATACCACTGAATGCTGCAATGTGTATGCCAGCATGAGAGTTCAGAAGAGCTTTCTCTAGTCCAGGAGCCACACAAGTGGCCAAGTAGCTGGAGAGGTGAAGGAAGAAACAGGTGGACCTCAAGCAGGAAGATTCAAATGAGACACTGACCCAAGAGGTGAAAACAATCTTTCCTTCACATCACCTCCCTGAACTCTGGAAGACGGGGAAGCTATTTACAATTTTCTGAATACATAAAATGCTTTTACTAGGTTGTTCTGCAAGGCCAGTCTGAGTGCCAGGGTCAGCCAGCACTCTTCCCCTCTGCAGACGCCATCTATGCAGGAGTCCTAACCATAGGAATATATCCAGGTGGTGGAGCCTTCTTCCTGCTGGATGAGCAGGAACAGGTAATGCCCTTTTAAAGGTGTTTGAAAATATCTCTGTGAGGGAAGGAGAAGGCATGGATGAAAGCATAGCACTAGAGAAGAGGCTGCAAAGATCCAGCCCCAGAAGAGTACGTTTGAGCCAAGGCTAGGATGTATGTGGAAAAGCAGAGAGTCAGGGCTTGAAGTATGATTGTCAAAGCAATCCTGCTTAGAAACCCAGGTCTTTCAACCATGGAGAAGGGGGGAAGGATAAAGACTGGAAAGACTTGAAGAGGGATCACCATTTCTGTAAGAAGACGCAGCAGGACAACAAAACCAAGAGATAGCAAGTTCACGCTGTGGTGTTGCTATGTGCTGCAAAAGTTGCATTACACATGCACAGAAGGTAATAGAAATGTTAGGTACTTTTTTGGTGTAACTCCATCAATGGCAAAAGAATTATCTCATCTAGCTCCTTTGTTCTGAGCAGTCCCCAGAGTAAGCTGAGCTCCATGTGCTCCTGTGTTATATGGAAATAAACCTACAGGGCTTTGGCAAATGAGGAGGGAGTGCCAAGAAATGTCAGTGACACTACTGTAAAATCTCAGGTGGAGTGTTTAATTGAGGGTCTTCAACAACTGCAAATTCAGAGACATATTTGAGTGACTGGGAATCCACATGAGCTGAGCCAGCACTAGAAGGATGCTCCTGTTTAGAAGCAAAAAATATACTGACAGAATCTATGTAGTTCGGAGCAGGGGGTGAGGGGTAGTTTTTGGAAATGGTCATCAGTAGACAGGCATGCCCACCCCACTGGTTAGACACTGTCTCTGCACAGCCCTTCCTGGCTATGGGAGAGATTAAGTCTGAGACAAGGAGTAAATTCTGTGCACACTGTACAAATCTGGGCACCCTTACCATGCTGCTGAAAGTGGAAATGCAAGTAGCTACTGAGTATCTACTACATGGTAGGAGATCTGAACAAACTCTACAAATTCTATGGGAAATAATTGCTTTCTGAACTCACAAAAAGTGGTGGATATTCAGTTTGTCTTTGAGAACAGAGGTGGTGGGGAATTCTTCTCCTATCCTATGCAATCATACCTCTGCAACCATCTCTCCTTGGGACTCTCCAGCCTCAAAATAAAAGCAGCATTCCTTGAGGTGAATTTCACCTCTGCTGTCCTGGCTCATGCTTCAGCCCACAGGGCTCCTTGTCTTTCCCTTGTGAAGGCAGAAGGCAGGGAGAAATCAAGGGTATCACAGAGATTCTGCATTTTTTTAAGTTCTCTGACCTGAACGGACCAGTAGATATTTTTGTGCCATTCCCTTATATGTACAGGCTGCAATAATTCTCCCAGAAACTGGATTAAGGTTTGTTTGCTCTCAAATCACTGCATATCAATTTGAATTTAAACTATATCCTGTGTCAGGTGAGTCTATTAATGCTACTGGGTGACTGCTTCTAGAGATGCTATTTCTAGGAGGGCAAGGCCAAATAGGACAAGAAGTAGATGGAGAGCAGAGTCTTAGCCAGGTCCATTCAGCAGCCCATCTAAATGCATGTAGGCCTTGGAAAAACCCATGGAGGTCCTTACTGGCTAAGCAACCTAGAACTGAAGTGCCCCTACTGTGTACAGATTTTATACTTCCCATAATCCATTCCATGTCTTTCCCTTCTACTCAGCCTTGGTCCCCCTGTAGAAAAAGTGCAAGAGAATTCATAAAAACAAAATCCTTCCTTGTTAGAAAGGATATTCCCTCCAAGAAAACGCATTTATGTGTGGGAGGCTTGAGGAATGGAAGAGGCAACGGCATCACGTTTCTCACCTGTCTTTCCAGACACTGACTACAAATGTCCTTACAGCAAAGTAACCTTGAAACTTCACTTGTATGAATCTATGGGGCTTATAAACTGCTTATTAAGTTCTCATCACGGACACACTTCTCTCTTTCCATCCCCAACAGCCACAATTGATCTTACACAGACAGTTTATGTTGGACTGCTGACACTTTCAGAGCAGCAGCTCCTTTTTGTTCACGGTGAGGAAGTAATTCAGGGTGACAGACCCTGAATCTGACAAAATCTGAGACCCTGAATCTGCGAAATTCAGGTGCTGCCAAAAGCCATAAAGCATGGCTCAAGAATTACTTGAAAGCTTAAAATGTATAAAGAGACTGAGTAGGAGGGCAGAAGGAGAAATGGTTTTCTGTACTTTTGAGCCTACTGGTTTGGGGAATTTACTTGGAGAGATCTGCAGATGGGAACATTATCTTGCACTCCATTGTGCATAGGGTTACGTATATCTCTAGGAACCAATCCTGAGCATAGTTTTTGAGTGAAAGAGAATAACTAGGTTGACAATCATGCCATCCTGTCAATGACTCTTGATGAAAGTCAACCAACTGGGCTACTCAGAATCCCAGAAGAAATTCAGGGAAACTAATTTGCTTCTCTGGTATCTGTGCTGACCTAACACCTGTTTTTGTAGGCTCTTAGCTTGCGATGCTGGCAGTCATAAAGCCTTATACTTACGATTATCAGCAAGATAAAGTAGATAAAATTGTAGAAGGAATGGGCATCCATCACATAGTACATGATCTCCACCCACCCTTCCAGTGTGATCACCTGCAAAGACAAACAACAAGAGAAACAAAGGAAGCAGGCTTTCAAAGTTCACTTCTCAGTGTATACAGGCAGATACTGGCAGAGCTGTTGCAACCCAAGGTAAGTGAGAAACAATTCAAGGAGGCCAAATTTCCATTCCAGAAAATCAGCATGGTCCTACTTGGTGACACTGGCATACTGTCAAAGCCTGTGAGATCATGCTAGCTCACAGCAGGAATATTTAATTAAAATAGTTCATTTCCC
The DNA here is from genome assembly GCF_000747805.2 of Chaetura pelagica. Taxonomy (NCBI): domain Eukaryota; kingdom Metazoa; phylum Chordata; class Aves; order Apodiformes; family Apodidae; genus Chaetura; species Chaetura pelagica. The sequence continues at coordinate 860,555 of NW_009951793.1, read as the reverse complement.
TGGGTCGCAGTGGGTGAAAACCTGCAGCAGGTTTCTGTGCCCCTTGGACTGGACACTGCGTACAGCCGGTGGAAAAGAAAAAAGGCACGGATTTCAGCTCCCATCTGCAACATGTGCTGGGAATAAAAAAAATAGAATAAATAGACTTATTTGCTATAGTGATATGGATTGACGGGAAAGCTGATACAAGTCAGCCTGGAGGGTGTAGCTCATTTCAGCCAGGGCCTGAAACAGCTCTGGGTCCCTCACTGTCTTCAAGAAGACTGTGGTGTGCACTCTGTCTCTCCTGCCAGAGTAGTTACCAGGCCCTTTTCTCTCTGCAGCTGCCTCACACCCTGCAGAAACCTTCATGGGAGCACAGAAAGATTGAGTTGGAAAAAAAGAAAAAAATAGCTCGAGCCTTGTTGGGAGGCTAACGTGGTCTTACCTGAAATATCACAATCCAGGCATACCCGATGTTGTCAAAGTTGATGGCACCCTTGTGTGGGTTGGCATTGCCTGTACGGCACACGTTGTAGTACTGGTTCCAGTTGACACACATGCCACTGATGTTGAACTCTTGCCGGACTGAGTTGTAGTAATAGTAATCATCCTTGTCCAAACAACATTCATGGCCTCGCTCTTTCATTGGGGGTATCTCATGACAGCCCATAATTCCATTGTCTCCTGACAGTGAGCAGATGAAGGGCATCTCATCGTCTTCCTCAGGCTGGTAATAAGGGGGCAGGACAATGTCACCTTGTCTGCAAGAATAAAAAAAACACAGTTATAAAGCTGCTGTGACAGACAGTTTCTCATCAGTGACACTGGTGGAGCTGGGAGATCCCATCCTGACATAGGGATGGAACTGGGTAAGGGATTTCCAGGTTTATTGCTTCAGGAGAAGGGAATGGCAGGCAAGATTCCTGGAAAACACTAAATTTCCAGGGTGAGTCCCCATTTTTCAGAGCTTTGCCTGCTATGAGATCACTCCAAGCTAAATTACACAATTTGATTGCATGGAGATGAAGAAAAGCTGGAAAGCAGAGATCTACATTCTGATCACTCTCTCCATTAGCATCAAAGCTAAATCAGATGCAGTGATATTAAGGAAGTTCATCAGGCTTCACTGTGATGTGCTCATGTATGTAACCATTGATAGACATGTTTTATAACATTTGGCAGTGAATCTTCTATACTTCTAAAAAAAAATAATCCAGTTCATGCATAATTACAGCTGCACAGTTGTACAGCTAAGCCTTAAAATCAAGAAATGCAAAGTTAAAATTGACTTAACTTTGACTCCTCCTTGACAGTTGGCATTGTGGGTGCAATGTTTCATGGCAAGTTCACATGCTTTTATCCAAATAATGCAAGCACCTTCCAAATGCATGAATAATTAAAATAATCTATGCTTGCCTAGCTGGAGACAAGCTAATAATCAGGAGAGTGAAAGGTGGATCTGGTGCGTTCCTTGCAGTGCTACAATCCACAACTTCCAGAGTGCAGGCATGTAGACTTTTTCACTAAGTGTCATTGGAAGAGGGAGGTGTTGATGAAAAAGGAAAGAGAGAAAGTGTCTGATTCTAAACTAAGCTGCACTAAACCACAAAGATCTGTTGTAACACATCCACATCATTGGTCAACTGGGTGCCTGGAGAATTAATTTCTCTAGTAATGGACTGCTAAAGATTTTTTAGTATCTGTCACTTTGCAGGCTGTGGCCTCAATTCGCTTGGTTACATCAACTCCGAATGGATGTAATTACACTACATTAAAGCAGTACTACCCCTGATTTACATAAAGGACAATCATCCTAAACATTCATTTTCCCCCAAGGAATATATAAACACAGTAAATGGCTGCTTTAAGCAGCTCCTACTCTCCAACACTGCTGCTGTTCTGCAGATTGTATTTTCACACTTTTTTTTTTTTCCCAATTTGAGATGATCTAAAGCTTCAGAATTGTTTAATCAGTCTAAACTGATCTACATCTTTAGGGTTTTTTTAAGCAGTCTAAACTGACAGGATGTCTGGGATTAGTATATGGTTTTAAGAAGACATTTTAAAGCCTGAGATCTGCTAAAGCCAGAAAGTCAACAGGACTAGCTGTGCCCTGGAACTGGTTCTCTGCTTCCCAGGAGGGTAATCAGGCAGGAGCTCTTCCATCCCACTGCCTCTGGATAGGAGGAGAATCATGCTCTGCCAGCTCCTCCCTGACCTAATCGTCCCAGAATAAACCTCAGACACCTGTAATTGACCCCTGTGTGGCTCCAGGCTCACTCTACCAGAACTGTACCCACATTTCCCCATGTTTGGTTGTTTGTTGTTGTTTTTCTCATTCAAGCAGCTGTTTTTCACTTTCAGCTGCTCTCATAACCCAGCTGCGGGTCACCTCTCCCAACAGCCCTCTGTCACCTCACCATGGCACCTCCTGATGTTTTCCAAACATCTCCCTGTGTCCTTCCTCTGGAGATAAAGCACTACTATCAGAACTGTGACCTCAGCTCCATCTCAGAGGTGCCAAAGATGTCCCTGGAAGCATCAGGCAGCACTGTGGCTTTCTGTAATATTCCTCAGGTTGTTATTTTTGAAGAGGGAGCAAGTTCAAAAGAAAGAGGTCATGGCTGGTATTTCAGTTTCAGCTCTTTTTGGGAGTAGGAGCAGTATCTTGAATCCCTGGGCATGCCTGGAGGAGGCAGCTATGCTAACCTGTGCTTTGGCCAAATCCAAATGAGTCCACGTGGACCACAACAAAAGATTAAAATCAGCTGCCTTTGCCCTCCCTCCCTTTCCATTGTGAGGCACAGCCAATACTCTGCACACTGTCACCCTACAGCTTTTGAGGAAGTGATACACAGAGAGCCAGGCAGCAGGAGACAAGAGAGCAGGGAAGGGGAAAGAGAAGTGTCCCTGGAAGAAAGGAAGGAGACACAATCTCCCAGGCACTCACATTGTGAAATTCTCCTCCAAGAAGCAGCGGTTGCGGAGCAGCCCAGCCCACAGCTGCACTCCGATGATGCCGAAGATGAAGAAGACAAAGAAGCAGAGAAGAAGGACGTTTCCCAGCATGGGCAAGGTGTCCAGGAGCAAGTTCACAAGGATGCGCATGCCTGCAAGGAGGAGAAGAGAACCAGAAGGAGCAAGAGTGAGATGGAGGGACAGAGAAAGGGGAGAAAAGGAACAGAAGAAGAAGGAAAGGAAAGTTTAAGTGACACACAAACACCCCAAAAAAAGCCACATGAAGATAAAAGCAGTGTGTCAGAAATTAATTACTGCCCAAATCTGGCTAGACTTATGATTGTTCCACTTCCTCTACTGACAAGCAGCCGGCAGAGCTGCTGTGATGCTATGATCTCTCAATCCCAGGCCTCTGTCTGCAGCAGGAAAAGTAAAAGGTACCATCAGCTACCTCATTAATATTTCTCCTTCCCCCTTCCCTCCAGAAAGGCAATGGAATGGCAACTCTGTTCCGAACGTGCACTGCATCTCTGTGGTCCCATCCTTAGATGGGCGAGACTGAAAGTCATCCCAGTTCAAAAACTGCATGCTGCAAACTGTGAGAATTGCATCCATGGACCAAGGCCAGCCTGCCTACAGGGAGATACCTCTCCAGCACACACAACTTGGCATAAATTGGTTTTCTCAGTGACAGTATCAGCAGGGGACAGCCACAGAGACCACACTCTCCACTGTTGGCTAGTCCTCCCTCCCCAAAGGGCTGGAGCACACAAGTAGCAGACACAGCCTGAAATGCTGTTGGCACAGCACATCTGGGCAGTGCAAATGTTTCAGAAAACCTTTTTTTAATTACTTCTAATTATCTAATGAATTATTTCTGTGGTTTTACTTCTCCCCTAGCTCTTCAGCTCATGCAGCCACAAAAGCAGGGATAAAGATAGGCTCACTTCTCCAGGAAGCTGGTGACTTTTCCTCCAGGGATGGCAAAAGTCTTAAAAACCTTCTGTGCATTACTATACCACCTTTACCCCTGCACAGACCTCAAGCAGTCATCTCTCCTTGCCTCTACACAGGTCCTTCCCCTGGAGGCCCAGGAAGTTCCTTCACTGAAGATGTTCCATGTAGGCCAGCAAATAATTAGCTAATTAGGTATTTATAGCCAGTTCATTACTTCAGATGGCAGTGGAAGGGGAAAGAGGAGGGGAAGACAAGATTAGGATTCTCTGACAGCCCTTTGAGGCACAAGCTAATCCCCCTTGTGTGCCCAGCATCAAGTAATTAGCCACAAGATGCTGTGTGTTACGGTCTATCTCTATTCCCTGCATTGCCTACTCTGTGGAGAAGGGAGGGAAGTGCTGCCTGCAGGGACACACAGGCATGGGATGTCCACACAGTGAAGGGAGAGGGAAAAGGGTGGCTGGTGTAGGACATTGGAGTGGTTTAGCTCAGGAGGGAATGTTCTGGGGACAGATGGAGGTGGGGGAGAGACAGGAGTGGTATTTGCAGGCAGGTGATGTGTAGGAAGGAGAAGATGCTTAACGATGGCTACATGAGATCATGAAGAACTAGGAATGATGGCATTAGCTCTAAGGCCAGGCTGTGGAGCAGCAGCTAAGCCCTGTTGCCTGACTGCCCAGCTGCATCACTAGTCACCAGTGAAGGCAGTTTCTTGACATCACATCAGTCACTCAGCAGTGCAGGGCTGCAGCTCCAGCCCTTTGCTGGGGATTATGGATATGCCATGAGTCACTCTGAGTTTTCTGACCTATCACTGCACAAAGCCCAACAGCCCAGGCACAGTGCCCTGCTGCCTGCCACTGTGACCTGCCAGGCTCTGGTGCAACGTTTGGCTTTAAGGCCACACACCTTCACTGCAGTGCAGTGTGTTCCCAGCATTAACACTGCTTCACAGCACGAGCTCAGTAGTTCTCATAAACTGCCCTGGTCAGTACACGAGGGAGAGCCAAGTGGCACTGGAAGCTGTGCCAGCAGCCCTGCAAGGTTGAGGGGATATTTTTCAGATCAATGGATGCCAGCTCCATCTCAGAGCAGAAGTAGTGGGAAGAATGAGACTGCCCTTACACTGAAACGCAGAACAGGTAGAACAGTCATCCTCACCAGAATTTTGCAGACAATGTGCTTGTTGGGTCAGAATTTGCAAAAATGTATTTTGCCCAAGTTTCAAGGGAAGACAAGTGACTTGCAAAACTTGCCTGCTTTTTCATTGGAAATTTTGTGCCTACCCATACGTTCTCCATCCTCTCACAGGAGGTACTGATAGTACAGAACTGTGCTATCCATAGCTCCAGATTCATAGCCATTACCCTCATGACAGGCCCTCTCAAATACCTTGGCCTACAATCCAAGAAGCAGCAGGTGACCCCATGTAAAGCAGGTGGCCACCAGGCAGGTGGCCCCAGCACTTGGTGTCTTTTCCACATCACAAAGAATTTCAGCTCTGGTGGATTCAGTCCCTAATTAAACCAAATTTTTATTTTTTAAAAATCTTTGGGTTGAACAGAGTTATTCTTCTCTGCACATTGCTGTGGTCTTGTAGATATGTAGATTGGCTCTTCCAAAAGCAATAATGCTGAAGATACACCCACCCAAACATAAATTGCAATTCTCCCATGGGCCAACCACCTCTAAGGAAAACCCATCACTTCACTTTGCACAATGCCTCTTTTGCTTGCTGCCCTAAACCACAAAGCAATTGCTCTGGAAACTCGTTTTTCACCAGAGGCACCAGTTTTCCATCAAATGGACCTCCTCTGCTGAGTTCAGCCAGTTAGCGGAGGTATTTCAACTACTACTTCTATACAGATGAAAGACACAGTGTAAATAGCTCAGTACCTATGTCCTTTTCATTGTCTCCCCTGTTGCAAAATACATGCCATAGTCCCTGAGCCTCATCCTATACCATGGCATTTTGGCAGTGCCCCTTCTGCACCTCTGCCAGACCCTGTGGGCACTTTGGGGGGCAAGCCCTTGCAGCCTCCCCATCCCCTCCTGAGCCAGCAGCTCTGCGTGGGTCTGTCCACAGCTGGGCTTTGCAGTCCCCTGGGCCCAGGAAGGGACAGACTGGTCCAGCAGTCACACTAAGGCATCCGATGCAGGTCTCCAAGGAAGGACCTTACTGCAGGTGTCTGAACACTTTCACGGAAGAAGGGGATGAGTCCTACTCAGGCAGGACCCGGAGAGAAGTGTGTTTTGGGGTCTGTACAGCCTGACTGGGAGCAGGGTGCAAACAGTCCCTAGCTTCTCAAGCGTTCACGAGATGTCAGAGGAAAATGGAGAAAGGCTGAAAAGCCTAAGATAGAGGGTGATGATTTACTGCACACCCTGGTGGCTGAGATAACAAGGCAAAGCAGCTGCAGGGCAATGGAAATGAGCAGGCAGTATATTTGGAAGTGCTGCTTGGGGAGCATCCTGTCCTGTAGAATTGGGATGCCTCTCCTTTCCAAGGGGCCTTCGCCAGATAAGACCCCATCCACAGCAGTATGGGTGCATCTTGCATGACAACTTCTGGAAGGTGCTGGAAAGCTGGTTCTTCAGCAAAGCTCTGTTGCTGCCTCCTTCCTACGTTCCAGCACCTCTGCCTGCTCCTCTTCCTTCTCTGTCTCACTGTGCCTACATCTCTCTGCCTCTACACTGCTACACAGCATCTGTGCGCACATCTCCCTGCCTCCCTCCCCACCACTGCCTTTCCTCACATCCTCATTTATCCTTTACCATCAGCAGAGCAGAAGCCATGCTGGCTCACAGCAAGGAGGGAATATGAAAGGGACAATGACCTTTTCTGAAGCAACCTTTGAAAAAAGAAGATGTTCCCTGAGAAGAAAAAGGAAGAGGGGCTGGGCAGTCTGGAGAAAGGACAGGGAGGGAGAGCACTGACGAAGAAACATTCAGCAACCAAACAGGCTCCCAGGGCATCAAATATGAAAAGGTTCTGCTCTTCAAGGGGAAGAAAAGCTAGAAACATTAAATATTCATGAGTGCCAGGTGTGGACTCTGAAAGGCCTTTTCTCTTCCCCACTCACCCTCACGAGGAGACCAGGGGAAAAGAGGAAAAGAAATGGCATTGGCTGTGGGCATCCAAAGAAAGATCCTCTCAAAACCATGCTCAGATAATGCTTCTGTGCTGCTTACCCAAGTGCTTGGGCAAGTGGTGGGGAAGGGTGCTCAACGTGATCTCCCCAGCAGGGCTACTTCTGGTAGGATATCATGCATGAGTAAAGCCACGAGCCCAGCAGGGATGTGTTCACTGCTCCAACACAGCAGTGGAGGTTGCAGGGGTGAGAAAGTACATTGCAGGGATGAAAAGCAGCAGGAGGGTGACAGAAGTGCTGGGGAGTGAGCTGTCAGAGGGAAGCACGGGACTGAGCAAAGCCAGAAGACAACGCAGAGTCATGGAACTCCCTCCTGAGTTCGGGCAAAACAAATCCTCTGCCTCACCCCAGCAGGACCCAGAGGCTTTTCCTGACAAATTCTGAAGATGTTACAGTGACTGTAGCTCCCTCCAGACACTTGCCATCAACCTTGATTAGCCTGGCCATCACAGCTAAGCAGACTCGTTTGGCATGTGCTGGGTAAGCATGGACACAGTGGCCAGCAGCTGGAGCAGGGCTGGGAGGAGGCCAGCTCCAGGCCACTGGAGCCAGATGCACAGTGCAGGTGTGCCTGGCCACTTACCTCCACCTGTCCCTGCCTGGCATCACTCTATCACTTCACCTTCTTTCCCCTACCTCTTTCAAAGAGTGAGGACCAGGAGCTGAGCTGATTCACTCCCTAAAACTAATCACTCCATGACCTGAATAGCGGGCTAGCTCAGGAGAGGGTTAGAAACCCTGATCTTTCTGCTTTCTTACACCTCACCCTCCTCCTAGGCTTTCGAGTCCTCCCCAGCTCTACAGTGAGGGACAAAGCTAATGCATGCAGAGTCAAAAGAAGATAGCAGTTTGAGGTAATCATTCCCTTGCTTTGAGTAAAACAGATGGAAAATAACATAATTCTTCAGCACCAAGCTTAATCTGCATCATGGGCCAAGCCACCAATTGTTATTTTAACTGGAGCAAAAGCAAATCTCTTCCCCATCAGCACTTGTGACTCTAGCTGGCATGGCATTTTGCAGAGTGCAGAGACTGAAGCATCATTCTGTCCCTCAGCCAGGTCGCTTGTCCAAGCGTGCCTTCTTTCCTTCCTCCCCTGCCCCAGGACACATGGCAGTCTACCCAGCTGGCATGGGGTTGGCAGGATTTTCCTGCACATGCTCCTTTACAGGAATTTTCAGGACTGAGGAACCATTCCAGCAGATGGATTGTATTTCTGCAGAAAGCACACAAAGAGAGATGCACCTTTTTTTGTCACCCTCCTCCTAGGCTTTCGAGTCCTCCCCAGCTCTACAGTGAGGGACAAAGCTAATGCATGCAGAGTCAAAAGAAGATAGCAGTTTGAGGTAATCATTCCCTTGCTTTGAGTAAAACAGATGGAAAATAACATAATTCTTCAGCACCAAGCTTAATCTGCATCATGGGCCAAGCCACCAATTGTTATTTTAACTGGAGCAAAAGCAAATCTCTTCCCCATCAGCACTTGTGACTCTAGCTGGCATGGCATTTTGCAGAGTGCAGAGACTGAAGCATCATTCTGTCCCTCAGCCAGGTCGCTTGTCCAAGCGTGCCTTCTTTCCTTCCTCCCCTGCCCCAGGACACATGGCAGTCTACCCAGCTGGCATGGGGTTGGCAGGATTTTCCTGCACATGCTCCTTTACAGGAATTTTCAGGACTGAGGAACCATTCCAGCAGATGGATAGTATTTCTGCAGAAAGCACACAAAGAGAGATGCACCTTTTTTTCCAGCCAACCCCTGTAGTTAAAATAATCTCAGCTTGTGTGCACTGTGAAAGCTGGTGCTCCAACTTGTGGCCCTCATCACTGGCCTCTTGCTGATTCCCGGGTTTAGCTGTCATTTCACACATTGCATTAATTTGTATCAGCTAAAATGCGGGGCCAAACTGCTGCAAAGAGAAACCAATCAGCTGTGCATGCAACACTGCCAAGTTCATTGTTACAACCCAC
>NW_009951793.1:839334-851518 GCF_000747805.2 Chaetura pelagica | reverse complement strand
CCTTTCCTGCAAACAAACGTGTAAGTGAGAAGAGCTCAGCTGGAACAGCCTGTGTGCAGCTCCAGATTCCTTCTCCTCAAGCTGCAAAGTCAGCCTCAGTCACCGTTCAGACTGTCACCCCCTGCTTTGCACCGATGCAAGAGAGAACACGTCCAGATGGCTGACCTGACCCAGATTAAAAGCACCCTACAGAAAAATGGGTCCAGTTGACAGTATGAGGGAGTGAGAGATCTTAAGCCAGCTCCACTGCTAAGGAAAAGCTGCCCCAGACACAAATGTGAAGCACTGGCCTCATTCAGAGGCAAGCAAAGTCTTCCCATTGATCTCTCTGTTAGGTTCCTGGTGCATTTGTAGGATCCCTTCAGGGTTAGGGGTTTTATACTTGCAAGTTGTCACCACGATCCATAGTTTAGGAGTGCTACTAACTTCTCACCAACAACCCCACTCTAGGCTTGCCTACAAGCAGAGCTTTCTAGAATCTCTGACTAGCTCAGACACCTCATCCCACTCAGCCTGTTGATGACCTAACCTCCAGTTATCCAAATCTTTGTCACTCTTCAGCTTGACCACAGAAAATATCAAAGCATGACATTCCAGCACTTAAAAAGCTTCAGTCTGTGCAAAAAGCTGTTGTTAATTTTCTCAGTAGCAAGGGCACATCAAGCTCAGTGTCAGTGCAGTGACTTCCCTTAGGATCCTGAATCAGGTTCAAGCATTAATTGTCCTCAGTTCTTACCTTTAAGTACTACTCAGCATAAGCCTGAGGTGGCCAAAAGAGAGACTAAAGCTCTAGGAAAAAAAAAAAAATGTTGGTTAGAGCTTCACCCTGCTGGGACAACAGAGCCCTCCAGAGTAGGTTTAAAGTGTACTGATGTAAGAGAAAGAGCTCTCTCAAGCTTGCTTTGAGGCTGTAGAAACAATTCCCTTGGGAGCCAGGGACTAGCACAGCCTTCACTGCTTTTCACTGCAAGAACAAGACACTTAGATGGATCATGTCAGGGCAACATGAGCACCAACAAGAAAAAGGAAGAAGAGAAGAAAAAAATCTACCATTTACATCATCTCCTAACACATACTCAGTTAAAACAACATCCAAAAACAGAGTGCAAATGAAACCCAAGAAATGCTACTTTCTTTGGGTGGGATATGAAGAAACAAACACATGGGCACTGCATAGCCACGATGTTCAGCACACCATCAAAGGGAGCTCAGGTACCAAACCAAGGGCTGAATCTCAATATTCTGAATCCCTCAGAGCTTTACTTCCTACCTGCCCATCAAATGTTATACACACGTCAAGGAAACAGGCTCCTCCTAGACACTTAGCATAAAGAAGTGTCAGCAACGTTCACAATGATAATTCTCCTTAGCATGGTATACAGCAAAAAGTCCCATGGAGCCCTGGCCTGGCTCAGGACACAAGGAGTTGTTGCCTCATTTCTTTGCTGGATACCTACAGTAAACCCTATACAGAAACAGGCAGAGTTTCCAGCAGAGGGTAGCGAATATCTGTTCAGAAAAGTTTATTTTAAAAGAGAATATCAAGATGTCATCTAATGACTGACCATTAGAGAATGCTATGAAAGATATATACCAAGATCATGGAAAATTATCTTCTTACTGAATCCTATATAAAGCCAAAAATGAACTGTGGGTTGAAGGACTGTAGTTGAACCTTCCAAGTTTTTCACAGAAGATGGGTGGTCCCAAGTTCTCATATTTTGCAGCCCTCTCCAAGATGCAAAGGGTGCAGTGCACAGAATAGTTTCTCCCTGCTGAGCTGGAGCCTCACCAGCCCTACAGAGGGAACAGAAACCAGAGCTGTGCCAGGTGGAGCTGCCAGATGCTTTGAAGAAGCAAGCCCAGAGGTGAAGCCTCCTAAATGTAGACCTGACCCTAGGGTTACACTGGACAAAAGGACAAGGACAAAACGCAGAGCATTTACCTTGATACTTGAATGCTGACATCTCTGGAAAAAGAGGGGCCCTGCTTCAAGCTTTGCAGTGATCCAAAAAGATGCCTGAGCTCTGCAGCAGACTGAGCCCCATTGGGATGCTGTGAGCCCAGCTAAGGGCCATGAATAGCTACAGAAAGATCATCCACCACAGGCACTCACATTCAGCACGTGCCACCATAGCATGGTTGGTAGCCCCATAATCTGTGACATGAGCAGAAACAGACACTGGCAAAGGTCTGTCAGAAGCTTCCTTCCTCACTCTCTTGCCCCATTAACCCCTTGCAAGCTTTGGGCTGTTAAGTAACCTCGCCTCAGTGAGTGATGTCAAGTGTTAGATGATTTCTTAGAGTGGTGTCTCTCTGGGGGATTGCTGTCATTCTGATCTTTTTTCTAATACTGAACATCTAATAAGCAACACCTACTACCACCTGCTACTGTTGTTCATTCACTGATCATCTCATTTTTTCCCCATTTATCACTGCAAGGATGACTGCATTCACTTTCAGTGAAAACTCTATTAAAAACATACAGTGCCAGATTTTCTCTCAGAACTGCAGAGGTCACCCAACAGTGGGGACAGAAGCCAACTCCAGTGTTGGGGCTGTGAGCCACTTGCCTCTGTTCTAGAAACACCCCTAAGTTCTTCACATATTTCCGCTGCTGTGTAAGTAGGACAGAATAATGCAAAATATTATGTAAAGCAGTGTTAATGCAACCTCTGGTTAAGATTTAAGGGAGCTGGTTTCCACTTGCTGTCACTAGCATGAATCATGTTTCTTTCAACTGCAGGCACTGACGTGACGTTAGGTGAAATGTGTGTGAAGAGAACCGGGCCTGAAATACACAAAGATTGAGAAATTTAAGGTTGTGGTTGTAAATTGCTCTGCCCACACACACAAAGTGTAATTTGCATTAGTGTAATTTGACATTATCTTTCACCCCATAATACACTGTCATTACTGCTCACATTTCCATGGTATCCATTGCTTGATAGGTCCCATGGGACCGATTCTGCAAAACAGCTCAGCTCCCATTTAGGCAGCAAAGTACGTGGCTGGGCTTTTGAGAATGCTGTGTACACTGAAGGCTGAGCTTGTTTGAACAGACAGAGGAATTGCCACAATGGGAGCTGTGAGGCACTGAACATTTTTTAAATTCTGTCTATGCAGGTTCCCCTAGAGGAGAAGGGAGAAATACAGATTCCAAGGAAGGTCTCTTTATGACTGCTTTTTTGTTTGGGGGTTTGTTTTGGTTTTGTTGTGTTTTGTTTGGGTGGTTTGGGGTTTTTTGGGTGTTTTTGTTGTTTTTATTTTTGTTTTGTTTTTTTCCGGGCTTGCTTTACTTCTAATAACACAAACTCTGAAGTGCTGTTACTAACTCTTGTGAATTTTATCAGGAGTCTTGGGATGCTTGGCACACATCTTCAGCCATGAAATGTTGCTATGACTTGACAATCTTAGATCACAGTAACAAAAAAAGAAAAAAAAAACAAGAAAAAAAAAAACAGGTTGTTTCTATTCCTCACTACCATGAGGGAAAAAAAGAGGACAACAAGATGTGAGTCACAGGTCTAAAGGTCTGAAAGCCAGGGGAAAAATAAAAATAATCTGTGACTTTCTTTTTTCTTTTCCAAATCTCAGGGTTTAAAACCCATCTGACAACCTACAAGTACACAATTTGTGACATTTTAATACTTCTTTATAGTAACAGTGAAATTGAGCAGAGTGATTCAGAAAGACAAATACTACTTTTCCCCATGATTTGTGACTGCAAAAAAGGGGACTAAGAAAGGTATGGTACAAAACAAGGCATTACCAGGTCTACACTTCCTGCACTTCAGTGTTTTCCACCTCACTGCCACGGTGCTACACTGACACAGGGATATAATGCTCTTTTTGTTTTGTTTAGGTTTTTTTCTCCCAATTTACTTTGATTACCCATTTAAACGTGACCATATATGCACAGTGTGGAATGCACACAACAAACAGCACTGAGATCAGCCAACAAGTAAATGCGATTAGAGCCTGTCTTCAGTGACAAAAGACTTCCTCTAGCACTATGAGATGTGGGTCTGCTACAGCCAACTCAGTTTGTTAACAAGCCCCAGAGAAGCATTGATTTGCAAACCCATCTAGAGTATTTATCTGAGAGTCAATAGATTTCTGTTGTACTAATCCTTGCCCTTGTTTTGGTTTTGATTTCACAGAATCATAGAATCACTTGGGCTGGAAAAGACCTTTAAGATCATCGAGTCCAACCATTAACCCTACTCTACCAAGTCCAGCCCTAAGCCATATTCCAAGCACCACATCTAGATGACTTTTAAACACATCCAGGGACAGTGACTCAACCACCTCCCTGGGCAGTATGTTCCAATGTCTGACAATCCTTTCAGTAAAAAAGTTATTTCTAATATCTAGTCTAAACTTTCCCTGTCACAGCTTGAGGCCATTTCCTCTTGTTCTATCACCAGTTACTTGTGAGAAGAGACCAGCACCTACCTCCCTACAACCTCTCTTCACATAGTTGTAGAGGGTGATGAGGTCTCCCCTCAGCCTCCTTTTCTTTAGACTAAATGGCCCCAGTTCTGTCAGACACTCCTCATAAGACTTACTCTCTAGGCCATTCACCAGTTTCATTGCCCTTCTCTGGACACAATCCAGTACCTCAACATCCTTCCTGTATTCAGGTGCCCAAAACTGAACACAGTATTCAAGGTGTGGTCTCACCAATCTGCTGGGCAGCTTTCCAGCCACTCTTCCCCAAGCCTGTAGCATTGCATGGGGTTGTTGTGGCCCAAGTGAGGACTCAGCACTTGGATTTCTTGAACTTCATACAATTGACCTTGACCCGTCAATCTAATCTGTCCAAGTCTCTATGTAGAGCCTCCGTACCCTCAGGCAGATCAACACTCCCTCTCAGCTTGGTGTTGTCTGCAAACTTAGTGAGGGTGCATTCCATCTTGTCACCAAAATCATTGATAGAGATATTAAAAAGAAGTGGTCCCAATACTGAGCCCTGAGGAACCCCACTTGTGACCGGCTGCCAGCTGGATCTAACTCCATTCATCACCACTCCCTGGACCCAGCCATCCAGCCAGTGTTTTACCCAGCACAGAGCCCAAGCCATGAGCAGCCAGTTTTTGTATTAGAATGCTACGGGAAACAGTGTCAAAGGCCTTCTGTAAGTCCAAGCAGACAACAATTTCCTTCCTTTCTCTCTCTCCCTTCACTGCCACTTTCCCTGCACACGGAGTTGCATCACACCTCAGTATGCTGTGCCCAGCAAACCCTGCAGCTTGCTTCCTGAGCATTTCTCCTCCCAGCCCCGCTCCTCCTCTGCTCTGCTCCTCTTCCCACTGTTTTTCTGTATCCTGCACATGCCTCTCTGATTTTGGGCTCGACTGACTTGATAATAAAGAGCTGCACGTACAGGAAAGTGCAGCTCTGAGTTACATTTCCAACTCTGATCTGTCCCCCTCTCAGAGGAAAGACATCCTTTAATGGCCTGCTCCAGGAATAAATCACACTGCTCTCTTCAGTGCTTCACTCCACTTGTCTAGGAAATTGGGTTGGGAAGGAGGATATAGACTAAACTTGACACAGTTGAGTCCATCCCTTGTTGGCATTTCCCCATCATTGCACAGTCTCCCTACCCAGGACAGAGCGTACAGAAAGCTGGCAGCCTCACCTTTGAACACATTTGAACCACAGATAGGCTGACCAGGGAATGAAGAGGGCTTTTTGACCTCTGAACTTTTGAGTACACATGCTGCAAGAGAACGTCACTCTTGTCCCTGTACTAACCTGCTCAAGACTACAGAAAAATCTGTGCACATACACATTGTCATGTGGTTGTATGTATGGTTTGTGTGCCATTGAGATGAGATACTAAATATATACAGAGCAGCTAATATGAAGAACTGTGGATGGGGTACGTTTAAATATTTTGAAATTACAACAATATGTGGATTTCAGTTATTGCTTCACAAATAAAGCTGTGAAGGAAAATATGTATTTCCAAAAGAGTCGAACAGAAGAGTACATTTTTGAAAGGGACTCAACATTGGAAGAGAACAAGCAGCTGACAGTCCTCTTTCAGAAAGACTGAGGCATTTGAAGTGAAAACCCTGGGAGGGAGGAGAAATCTTACAATCCTTTGGCATTTGCAACTGCTAGAGCAGGACTGTGCCTGTCAAATGCGCTTCCTTTTTGCCGAATCTAGCTGTAAATGAGACTGGTTTACAGGCTAATATATCTCAGTCAGAAGCTAATTTCACAAAGGCTCATCAATGAAATTAGTTCTTCAAAAACACATTTAGAGAAGTAAATGTCATCACTTTTCCCTCATGCCAAGTATGGGGTTCATAGCCAGACCACTGTCTTAGGCGCTGTTACAGCACCAGACACAGGTATCTCAGTGTGGAATATGGATTTAAGGCAGTCATATAAATACAAAACATCTGCTTTTCCCATTCCAGGATTCAGCTGCTTCAGGCTCTTTTCCCACTGGTGCTTTTGTTCAGTGAGCTGAATGCAGGGCTAAGAGTTAGGAGATGTCAGCTGTACTCCTGAGTCGGCTGGTGACATCCCTGGCTCTCACTCCCCTGGGTCTGGAATATGAGAAAGATTAAATTAAAAAGCCTTGGTACATAACTTTGAGATCTGCAGAAAAAAAGTAGAAAAATCCTGTCTATTTGGACCCATGGAACTACTATTACAACAACAATTTATAAAGTGGACCTAGAGTTAGGTTTTCCTATGCAGTGCTTTTACTAGCAAAAAATGCTATTTCATTGAAATGGGAACACTTCAGTGTTGTGATTGTTATAGAAAAATCAATTTAGCAAAAAGAAAAGGAGGGCCAGAGGAGAGGAAAGCATTTTTATAATGTTGAAATGTTCTATTTCAACAGTTCTACATGGCATGGTTGAGGTCTTTTGGTTTTTAAACTTCTTTGTCATGACAAAATATAGGAAAAAAAAATAAATCAAAAAACCAAACAAACCACCTAAAATTAGGCAGAATAAAACCACAGTAAAATGGATGGGAAACACTTATGCCTATTCTAACTGAGAAAATAGATGTTTAGAAAGAGCAGAACTTCCCACAAATCTGACATTCTATTTCCTGCACAGCTAGTAATACAAATATAACATTATATTTCTAATGCCTATAGCACCACATAAGTATTACTGTCTTTACAAGCCCAGCATTAGCACATGTATACACTTTCTATTAAATAAAGTTGCTATGCAACACTCAGCAGCAGCCTCCTTCCCTTCCATACAGTGTGCTCAGCTGAAGCAATCTTCTCCCAAATGCTGAATCAGTTACTAAATCGTGAGTGGAAACTGGAAGACATCAAATGCAATGCAAGGACTCTTCTTTGCATAAGACCAGTGCAACAAGAAAGAAGAACCTGAAGAAACGTTTTCTGCATCCATATAAAAAAAACCAACTATGATAACAAGCAAAATTCCAATGATCAGAAAGCACAACAGTCTCCCTGTGTAAAAGCAGGCAGAAATAAAACAAAACCAGCCTCCCCACAAGTGAAATGCCTTAGCAGAGACAGCAGCATTTCACCTAGCAACCTGCCACACAATTGCAAAAGGATGGTAATAACAAATGGATGCGGAATTTCACCCGAAACCCAGGACACAGCCATGCCCAAAGCAGAAAGTAACTACCTCTGTCAGAGACCTGGAGGGTATTTTTTTCTTCTTTACACTAGTTTGGTGACTTGCAGGGCTTGTCAACACCGGTTTACCACAGTGGAATTGCATCACAAGCTAACAGGGCCAGAACAGTCTCTAATTTTTTGTTTCATGCCTTTTCAAACAAAACCCAGAAAGGCAGCATTCCTGGGGCTGTAGTCAGGAATGCAAAAGATAAGCAGGAATAGTAATGAAGATGCAATACGTATTAAAAAAAATAGGGCATCTCATATTTTCTCTAGTCTTTTTCAAAGATGACATGTGAATGGAGAAATTATCAGGTGGGGCAGAGCTAATACTTGTTCATCCAGAAGTGAAATCCAAAACGGTCAGTAGCACATCCTGCTGAGAAGTGCAAGAAATGCAATCAATTACTGATAATCAATAACCAAAGATCAGCTTTAATGCTGAAGCAAGGAAGTTTGAAACCTAGAAGTGTCTCCACGTGGTGTCTCATCCCTCAGACAATCAACATTTTACTTTACTTACACAATGCCTCTTCATCTGGGGCTGGAATGACTCCCCATGGCAGCAAGTTTTACAGCCTAAATATGAAGTGGGTAGAGAACTTCTTCCTTAATGGACATTTGCCATCTTTTTGTTACATTGGATGCCTTTTTCTTTGTCTGTTATGATTCAGGTAGGAGAGTCCTTTACACTATACCTAATGGGAATGGCACACACAAATAGCATTTGTCAGCTCCTTGTGGGATGTTGTTTCAAAGCCTCATGAGCCTAACTGTAAGCAACATGTTAAGAAGGAAAACAGGTAAGCAAAATTTAGAATTGATATTCAATTTGGGTATTTAAGCTTCAGCCTTGTCCACCTGCCAAGAATATAAAATAAGTTTATTTAACAGGTGGTACTTTTTCCTCTATCATGTTGCTACTTTTTCCTTAGAGTCACAATGACTTTCCCTCCCTCCTGATTTTCTGGCATGGCTTCTTTTTTTTGCTTTATGTAGTACAAAATTTCTCCAGAAATTTCTCTCTTCAGTAGATGCAGTTTTCAAACCCTGGCTGATTAGCAGAGTGTTACTGTTCTTTGGGCACTAAATAATGTATCCAGGCAGACCACTTCAACACTCTTCTGCATACGCAGTAATCACTCAAGTTCCTAATCACTTTTGCCTTTCTTCTGATAATAAACTGCTGTTATTTAGTCCACACAGTCAGAGTCCTCTGTGAAAATCAGTCCCTACCTGGATGCCCATGTGGAAGCCTTTGAAATGGCCACCTGTGAATGCTGGGCCATGTTGTCCCATTGCAGCCTCCTGAACATGGCCAAATATTTGCCTTTGGGATTAACTTCTGTGCCACTCCTCAAATATCTCATGCTCCACCAAGTCCTCAATCTTCATCTGCCCTCCCACTGTTACTCTTTCTTTGCTAGCTCCTGCAACTCCTCCAGCTTCATACCATCAATACACCTCACTAAAAGACCTTCTGCTTGCTTCAAATCTGTAACGAAGAACTTTAAAAAGAAATTTAAAAATATTTGTGGCCAAAGACCCCATTCATTATGGTTGCTGTACCCCACTAGGCACCTTCTTTCAACACAGCTCATACCCGTTTATCACAAGCCTTTGTTTACAGTCTCTTTGTCAGATTTCAGCCCTGAAATCAGTGCTTCCTCTCTCAGGGAATCTGATATTTTAATTTTTTAATTTATTTTAATTAGTGGCAGGATGTCTTTCTTCCGAAATGTTCTCTGCATATAAACACAGATTTATGTAGTGAGAAAGATACATAAAGGTTTAACCACAGAGTAGAAATGAAAACAGCACTAATTTCATATAGGGAGAATATTATACCAAAAAAAGGAGCAGGCAGGCAGTGTCACAGCTGGACAGTCAGGGGAAATTCAACAACCTGTGCTCTGCAAAGGTCAGGCAAGATGATCAAAGGCGTCCCTGGTGCCTCCGCATGGATGCATGGAGCAGGTCCCTGGTGGGTCAGTTCCAACACGGCTCACACTGCTCCTCCCAGCTGATAAATAGGAATAAAACAAGACTAGGAGCTTTGCTTCTGACTGCTGGTGTCCAGAAATTAACATAGCAGATGTCTGCAGGAGTTAACTTGACATCATTCAAGATGTTCCCACTCACAACCAAGGTTAAGTCTATCCTGATAACAGGGGTCAGCTTCAAAGTAGTGTTTGAGCACAGACTCACAGGACTCCTTATGAAGCAGAGAGGAAAGGGGACTGCATAACATGAGGACTGTGCTGCCCTCACACAGGCAGCCGTATGCTTCCTTGGAAGGGGCAAGCCTGCCATGCATGAGTTCCTGGCCTCCTCTCTGCAAGAAGAGTTGCCCACCTGTTGTCACTGTGCATGCCCAAAGCCAGAACCATGGCTGGCTCCCAGCCCTCTCCTCCCTGGAGACAGGCCAGAGAGATAGAGGCAGGCTGGGGAAGTTGTTTTGCCGACAGTCAATAGCCAAAATGTTGTTCTTTATCACTGCATCATGGACCTATTATATATCTAGATGTGTGCTTGGTGCTCGGATGAGATGCTCCTCTGCTTGGCACTCTCCTGCCATGCTGGGCACACAGGACTGTGTCTCGGTTCCTCCATCTCATCTTTCAGCACCTCTGGTACAGAGGCTGTGGCTGTTCCTCAGAGATAAAAATACACCCAGAAAGAAGAAAACAACCTCTTTTTAGAAGGACCTTGCATGGAGACAGAGACCCAGAAATCCACCTCTACAGCACATTCAAGAAACAGGTGGCATTGAGAAAGTGTCTTTGGCACAAGGAAAAACATATGATGCAGACTAGGAAGTTGACTGTGCAAACTTTATCAGATCTGGAAAAGAAAAAGGAGCATCTGAACTCAATAAGAGGATAAGGATAGCTCTGGCAAGGTCTTAGCCCCTGCAGACAACCTGATCAGGGAGATTATGGGGAGGAGCAGAGACTGCCTGCCATTCTGCAAGACAGAAAACCTTGCAAAAGAAATGCCTAAAGTCTGACATGATTGCTGGTAGCAGCTGGTGTCTTAGCACCGGGAACAGTCAGAAACAGAGTGACACAGCAGACCAAGTTCAGTGCTCTTGCAAGCCCCTGCTCCCAACGGCACGCAACCTGTCCACCAGTTCCACTTCCATCCACCTGGATACAACCACTGTGAAGCCTCAGCCACCTCCATCAATGTTACCTGCAGTTAAATAACAATAGCAGGGCCTGCTTACTCACTCCAGGATTGCAGGGAGAAAAACACTGACTTGAGAAAAATAAAAATAAATTTAAAAAAAAAGAGAGGCAAAGGAAGGGAAGAAGAGGGAAGAAACAGTTCAGCACCAATAAAAACTGCAAAGCACAATGAAGGGGTTGGTCTTGTCCTCATCCTCTGGGAAGGGATAAAGTGAGGGTTATGGAAGGTGTCCCTCTACTCTAGGAGCATCACACATACGTGGCACATGCCAGAGCTGCAGCTCCTCCCTGGTCTCCATGCAGACCTGAGTGGGGGACCGCATCTCAAACCTGAACGGCCCCGGCGAGCAGCAATTGGGCTGCTGACACATCCAGGCCCCCCTACAGCACCAGCAGCCCTGTGCCAAGTGGCGCTCAACCTGGCTCGTACACACACACCAGCTCACAGGAGGGACAGTCAGCACAAAAGGAGTACAAAGCACAGGGTGAGGAAGAGAGGAAAAAATAGCTGGTGCTACGTGCCCCTAAGCTGTATCGGTGTGGAAAATTTTCAGATGAGAGAATGTGGAAGGGTGTGTGACAGCCTGAGAAAATTCTCCCAGCTTCCCCAGCTCACCCCACTGCAGATCTCACACACATCCCCGTTTTTGGCATTGCAGACAGCATCAAACCTGCGATTATAAAAAGCAAGAAAAACTCCTTTCCTTTACCTCACATTGTTCAGCTTCAGCTCCTAAGCCAACAGTGTGGCATGAAGGATGACCAGGGGAAATATGCTGGGAGACTGTAGTTTTCCCTCCCATCAAACTACACTTCTTGGCCCCATGATGGGGAAAAGCCTGCACACGCTGTGCAGCAGCATTCTCTCAGTTTGCACCTGAACCCTGTCTGAAGAACATCACCACACACAGCCTTCCTGGTCAGGCACAACCCAGCCTGAGCAAGTGTGAGAGGGAAGCACGACTTACTAGGCACACGGTTGATAGCTTTCAGGGGTCTCAGGACACGCACAGTACGGATTGCAGACAAGTTAATGTTCTGGAGATCCAGGGAGTACTCCACCATCCTGCAGAGGGGGAGAAAGAGAAAAAGAGAAAAGGGAAGTTTAAAAGAATCCAAAATTCTGGCTTGAGCCACAGAGTAATCATTTCTTCATTGAAATGTTTCTGGAAGTCATGGAGATGAAGACTGAATGATGAAGCTTCAGCAAAGCTAAAGCCTCCAGGAGCAGGACTGGAGCCCGCAGCAAGTTTGTCCACAGTGAGGCAGTTGGTGGGGAGAGCCTGCCATATGGATGCAGGCCAGGAACTGTGATAACACTTACCTGCTGTGACCTGTCAGGAAGGGAAAG
>NW_009951793.1:806268-839255 GCF_000747805.2 Chaetura pelagica | reverse complement strand
GAA
The DNA here is from genome assembly GCF_000747805.2 of Chaetura pelagica. Classification (NCBI taxonomy): domain Eukaryota; kingdom Metazoa; phylum Chordata; class Aves; order Apodiformes; family Apodidae; genus Chaetura; species Chaetura pelagica. The sequence continues at coordinate 839,252 of NW_009951793.1, read as the reverse complement.
AGAGCTGCATGCAGATGCCCCAACAAAGAGCATGCACTCCTGTCAAGGGCACACACATGGGATGGACATTCCCACAGGGCCAGGAGGAGGGGGACCTGCGTAGCCGGTTTCACTGAGCATTACCTGCAGTACAGTGGGGTGCTCCCTGCATCCACTCATCTCACAGTGAAGGATTTGGTCCCTGGAGGTGGCTTCAGCTGACCTGCTTTACGTCTCATAGAAGTAAACCCTCTACTTAGAGTGGTAACTGCTTCAGCTAGGTGAGAAGGGTTCTCCCATAGCTGTGAACCACTTCTTTCTGATACCAACCCAAAGGGGAAAAGTCTAATTTTAGGACACATGCTAGACCTTAGCTTTCCTAACTCAACAGCATGCTCCCTAAATAACCTTGAAGTGCAAGTAGCTATGACTAACACATTGGCTTTGTTGCAAGAGCAGCAGGTGTAGGTGAAAAAAGTGACCTGACCCAGCATCCTGTAGCCCAGTGCTCCTGTCCTCACCCAGTACGGCCAATATCCAGTAACTCACCTGCCTCCTAGAAAGCAAGAAACTGGACCATAGTAACCATTTGGTCTGTCCAGAAATTTCCACCTGAGGAACTCAGAACATTTTGCATGTTTCAATGAACTTTGGGTGATGAGGCCTTCAGGAAGACATGGGCTGTTGTTACCAGCTTTCCAGAGTGACCCTGATGTGCAGAGGGAATCAAAACAATGACAAAGTTGGCAGGCGAAACAACAGCAACAGCATCTGGACAGGAACAGCTTCTTCTGAATCTCTTCTCAGATGTGAACAAGGAAGCTACAAAAACTCCCTTTTCTTTAGCCTTTTAACATGCTCAGGAAATGGGGAGGGATCTGAAGACACAGCTTTTTCTTACTGCACCCCTTCTCAAACCAAAAACATGATATAGAAAATCCACAAGTCAATAATCCAGTAACCTAAAGTCCACCCAAATCCCTCTGCTCAGAAACCACTGTGAAGTGAATCAGAGAGCCTAAATGAGTCATTGAGAGGGAAATGGCGTACAGCCAGTCTGTAAGAAGTACCAGGGACATGACTTGAGACAAACATGAATGAAATGGACCGATCCTTCTATTGATCACCCTCTCCAATCAAAAGGACCTTGAAGAGGAAATGTCTAGTTATGTGTCTGCACCTTTCACAAAGGGGACTCCTCAGAGTGATAGATTTTCAAACACAATGGGGTAAACCTGTCGAAGTGTTGTGATTATTCTCTCTTGTGCTCTCTTTCTTTCTCTCCCTCATTCCTTTCACTCTGTTCTCTCATGCACTTTTAGGGTAATTGAATGAGATAATTCTTCCTCTGAAATGCAGTGGCATTCACTTACCTCTCTGGAGCTGTCAGCTCCACATACAGAGTGCAGAAGGAGAGAGGAGGGATTTCATGCATTTAATAAAAGTATTCATACACATCCTAAAAAATGCAACCCAAAAAACCCTCAGTCCAAACCAAGCAACAATACTTAAAGAGCCTACAGAAAGCAACAGTAATAGACCTAGGCTTGACATCCAGTCATTTGAAACTGGGAGGTGGCTAAGAAAGGAGGAAGAACACAGATGGATAAAAACACACAGACGTTATTACAGGGCATCACATAAAGAACATACCAACATGGTGCAAATTAACATGGTGCAGAGGATCTTGAGTAAGCACTGATCAACCTTGCTCCAAAAGCATAAATCAAAAATTTCCTCATCAGTCTATATTGTTGCACCAGAATTAGACAGACCTGCCAAAACTTCGGAACTATGGTTTACAGGAAAAGCACTGCATGGACATGGCTGTACTGCTCCCAGGACATGGGCTAACATCTCTTCACAGCACAAAGACTTGACACATAGGGGCAGCTTCACGACTGAAGGAGTCCCTATGCTGCAGCCTGTCATAAGGGGCAGGTCATGCACAGGAACATAAAGGTCTCCACGTGTGGTAAAGTCCCATAGAACTTCCTTTCCTCTCCTAAAATAAACCACATCCCTGAGAGCACTGCGCTGAGGTCAGACCTCAGAAAGCAAAAAAACATATTTTTGAGCAGTATCAGAACAACCAGACACACACTATGTCAGATGCCAAATAAGCAAATAGCCCCAAATTACATGCAATTTCAAGAAGTGGTCTTTTCTGAACTGCAAGTGATTGAATGAGAAGTCCTGAAAAACAACATGACCTTCACAGAAACTGAGTGCTGGAGAACAGCACAAGGCTAGGGCTGAGATTAAATCAGTGGGCTGAGGTGACATCTTATCTTAGACTCAGCCATGCAAAATTAATTTAAATATATAAACTCTGTTTGCAAACATTTGAGTTTTCCCCTCTTGTGGCTACACCTGCATTGCTGGCATTACAATGAGAGTAAATTTAACCAGCTGCACATCCCTGTCAATCATGTTTGACTGATCTGATAACCTTCTATGATGGTGTGACTGAATGGGCAGATGCAGGGGGAGCAATGGATGTAGTCTACCTTGACCTTAGCAAGGCTTTTGACACTGTCTCCTATAACATTCACATGAGCAAGCTCAGGAAGTGTGGGAGAGAAGAGCGGACAGTGAGATGAATTGAGGGTGGTGATCAATAGCACAAAGTCCAGCTGGAGACCTGCAACTAGTAATGTTCCCCAGGGATCAGTGCTGGGTCCAGTCCTCGTCAACATCTTCATCAACCTGGATGAAGGGATGGAGTGTATCCTCAGCAAGTTTGCTAATGATACCAAACTGGGAGGATTGGCTGGTTCACCAGAAGGTTGTGCAGCCATTCAGTGAGATCTGGATAGACTGGAGAGATGGGCAAAGAGGAACCTAATGAGATTCAACAACAAAAAGTGTAGAGTCCTGCACCTGGGGAGGAATAACAACATGCACCAATACAGATTAGGAGTTGACTTGCTAGAAAGCAGCTCCGTGGAGAAGGAGCTTGGGGTCCTGGTGGGCAACAAGTTATCCATGGGACAGCAATGTGCCCTTGTGGCCAAGAAGACTAATGGTTTCTGGGGGTGCATTAAGAAGACTATGTCCAGCAAGGCAAGGGAGGCTCTCCTTCCCCTTTACTTTGCCCTAGTGAGACCACATCTGGAGTATTGTGTCCAGCTCTGGGCTCCTCAGTTCAAGAGAGACAAGGATTTACTTAAGAGAGTCCCATGGAGGGCTACAAGGATAATTAAGGGACTGGAATATCTAGCTTACAGGGAAAGGCTGAGAGACCTGGGCCTGTTTAGTCTAGAGAAGACTGAGTGGGGATCTTATTAATGTATATATATATATCTGAAGGGTGGGTGTCAAGAAGGAAGGGCCAATCTCTTTCCAGTTGTGCACTGTGATAGGATGAGGGGCAATGGATGCAAGTTAGAGCACAGGAAGTTCCACCTCAACATAAGGAAAAACTTCTTTACTGTGAGGGTTACAGAGAACAGGAGGAGGCTGCCCAGAGAGGTTGTGGAGTCTCCTTCTCTGGAGACTTTCAAGGCCTGTCTGTACACGTTTCTGTGTGACCTGCCCTAGGTGGTCCTGCTCTGTCAGAGGGCTTGGACTCTGATCTCCAGAGGTCCCTTCCGACCCCTAACTATGATTGTATGATCACTGCCCTTTCCTAGCTGGAATGAGTTTCCCACCTTTTTGGCACAGTCTGTGTGTCACTAGAAAATTAATAATCATCAAAGTAGTGGATGTGAGTCCTTTCAGAGCAAGATGAATGCTACCCTAGCTGCAACTGTGCAGCTCAGACAGCTAGGGAGCCAGCTTTCTGCAGCCCTCAATGGTCACAGATTTGCTGCCAGTACTTTCCAGTTTAGCTAGAAAAAAAAATGTTGAACAGTCAATCAATCTGCAAATAAACACAGCAGGCTGTTCCCAAGGATGGGTCAGAGCAAGGCAACTGTTAAATTTTTCAGAGAGCAACTTCTAACAAAAACGAGCTCAGCTTTAGCAGGCCCCAGGGCTTCGGCTTGCTTAGCAGACCTCATCTGCCTACAGTTCTTCCTGAAGCCTCCTGGTCTTTGGCTGTAACAACAGACACACAACCAGGATGCTTAAATCCCTGCGGATGAGTTACGACTATTGTAGTCATCAGGCAAATTATATCCAAACCAACTCCAACACAATTCCAGTGCAATTTTGCATTAGAGTTGCTCACTCTCACCTTTTCATTCCTAGGGATGGCTTTAGCATCAGCTTATATTCCTGCTTGTCTTTGCACGAGGGTACCCAGGTCCATACCATCCTGTTCTGCAGGTGACCATGGTGACATTAAACTTCATTGATTTAAAAAATATATAAATAATTCCTGTGCAGGTAAAAACGACTAATCCAAATGTTGCCTCCTTTCTCTACTGAAATGGAGTTTCTAAGCAACTCTGCTGGAGTCTCTGGGCATCTGCAGCATTTCAGGGATTGCCAGCCCAGCTGTTTTTGCTCTTATGTTCCTCCAGCCAGCCTTGTTCCCCACTGCCTGAAAACTCTGTACACTTAACTCCCTCTAGGTTTCGGCTATATCCAACCTGCTACTGCCACATGTGGAGGTGGTGACAGGTTGATGGAAAGTCAAAAGGGCTCACTGGAAAAAGTCATCAGCCAGAAACTGGCAGCAGATTTATGTCAGGAAATTCACATTTTCCTGTGTCTGTGTCTCAAGATCTCACGATGGTGGATTAGGTGCATGGTGTTTATTTGGACTCACAGGCAGGCACCTGACTTGCACTGTCTGCATCCTTATCACATCAGCAACCAAGGGAACTGAGTTTGCTGGGTGTTCATAAGCCAAGAGCAGGGAAACATTAAAGCTAGTACAAAATGGTTGCCTCCTTTTTAAACTCCAGGAGCTTCTTGGGCTCCTTGTTCTTACTTTGTGGCAGATCAGTGCCATAAGCAAGTGTAGCCCCCATGACTCGACCACCCTTCATCTAGTTCTCCCCTCTTACTTGGATGCTTGAAGCATGATTTGTTTGTAAAAGCCTTAGTTTCTAAGGTCCAGGGGCAGTCAAAGCTTAGGATATAGAAAAAAAGAAGCCCACGGTGGTTTTGAGCTGTCCTTTCCCCTTATCACGACAGGGCACACATAGCTCCTGAAGGAAACCACAGCTCATTTCTGGCACCGCTGAAGTATTTTGCAACCTCTGGCGTGGGTGGGTGAGGACAGGGGCAGGTTAGGAAGCTGAAACTGTGCTAGATCAGAGAGAAACTCCTGATCTGTGATGGAATTTGAGCGCTGAGCTGTCAAGATAATTAAATTTATACAGTAATTCTTCTTCCCTTCCTAGAGATTCGCTTCTTCAAAACTTTCCACATGAAATTCTTCTGGGAGGAGAGGGGAATGACGCACACACTGTCCCTGCACCATATAGCTCAAGGCTGATGCATGGTAGGAATGCTGACAGGGTGGAAAAGGGGCACCTGGGTTCATTACCATGAGGTTCATCCTGCAGGGGGGATGCCTCTCTGCTCAACCTCTGCCTCCTTCCCTGCTCTCAGGGTATCCTACCTCCCACCTACCTTCCCTCTCTCTCCATCCCTGACTCATGCCTGCCTGTAACAATTCCACCTCTCATTTTGATTTTCATCCTTAACCTGCATTTTTTCCAGTTGTGCCTTGCCTTCTCTTCCTTAATCTTTTTCCACTTTGCCTCATATCTTTCAATTCCCTTACTGATCCTTTCTTTCCTCTTCCATCTTTCTCTTTATTCCTTTTGCCCCTTTCCTTACTGATCTTCCTGCTGCCTCCTCCCACTTAGTCTCTGTCTTGCTGATATACATTAGCCTATGCCCAGGTAAGTCTGCTGAGCACTGGAATAGGCTCCCCAGGGAAGCAGTAATGGCACTGAGCCAGACAACATTCAAGAAACTTTTGGACAATGCCCTCAGGGAGATGGTGTGAACTTTGGGGTTGTCCTGTTTTGGGGCAGGAATAGGACATGGTGATCCAGGCTGTCAGAGAAGGTGGTTGAGACAGGGTTTCATGGTGGACATAGCAGAGTTAGGGTAGTAGTTGGACTTCATGATCTTGAAGGTCTTCTCCAACCAGAATGATACTGCAATACTGTTAAACTGAACACACAAGAGACTTTGAGTATAACAGAGACAAGGTCAAGCTGGTGCAGGGAACAAGTGAGCAATTAGTTAGGACGTTGTACCTGTCCAGGAAGCTCCTGGGCTGGTGTTCTTTCATCCCCTGCCAAGCCACTGGAAAGGACAGCAAGCACATGGGGACAAGAAGGCACACAAACCACCAGCATCGCAAACCTTGGCAGCCCATGAGGCTATGGCTTGGCACTTCTTTTGCTTCTCTGCACCTGCGAGCTCAAGAGCGGGCTTAGATCTGACTTGGCACACTCTGCTCTGCCAGCAGCAATGAAACTCAAGGGAGAAGAGCAATGCTCATTGCCCAACAAGAGAAGAATTGCACGGTCAGCGTGGCTCTCTGCCAGTCATGGGAGAGAGCAGACTGACCAGCAGGATGGAGGAATAAAAACTAAGACTATTTAGAATAGAGCTAGCAAGAACATGAAAGCTATGTAAGGAGTGCAGAAAATTCAGACTTTATCCTGCTGTACAAGCAACCCAAGATAATGAACTTAGGCAGTGCCTGGCTAACAGCTTCCTCGCAATTATGTTCAACGAAATCCATGATTAAAACAGTTCAAACATTATCATTTACCTCTTCATATTTACATCTCCTTATACCTTTATTAAATACTTATTAACTTGACTAATCTTAGCTCCTCAACTTCTATTTGATGAAAATTAGCAGCCAAAAAATAATATTTAAAATGTATTCTGGAAGCATTAATGAAAAATACCGAGGCAGTATTTTTCTTATGACACAAAGCCAATATGTTTTTGTCAAATTCAAAAGCTGCCTAATTCCCTTTCTCTGATAGGGCCTTTCAATTGAAATCTCATTAACTGCATTCTAATCAATTCATATTTCTTTGTCATATAAATTTGGGTTTGGCACCAAAGCCAGAAACTTCATGGCTGTGACTTCCTAGCTGTGATTTCAGGCTTGCTACCAGTCTGTGCTAAATTAAGATTTTTCCAGCCTGTGGATGTTTATTTGGTTCTTGCATCTACGAGCACCTGGGTTGACTGAGGCAGATTATTCAGTTGTTTTGTGCTCTGAATTCCTTCAGCTTCTCAGCTTTGTCAGGATCTAAACCTGGTGGGTACCCATACCATGACTAAATTTGACTTAACCAGTGTCTGCTGTGTAAAGAATATACCTTTCTATCCTTGGTTCCTTGATTTGACCCTCAGATTCCACAAACTGGAATTCAGGTATTGGTACCAAAAGTCAGAGCTGACAACTCTCCATTTACCAAGGTGTCCATCCACCCGATATGTGAGCCATGTGTGAACCATCCAGAGCTCAAATCTTCCAATCTATCTCTGGGGTGGTGGTGGGAGACTGATTTCTCTTAAATCTTCCCACCTCTAGTACACACCAGGATGAGAGGAAGGTCTCACTGCCTCTGCTCTGGCTTCAAAGACTGAAACTTCAATGCAAGGAAGGACCAAGGACGGTCCTTTCATTGGACAACGCACTCAAGTGGTCCCCTCTAATGGTCCCAATACATTCTCTCTTATATTAACGAGGAATTCTAATGAAGGGTAATTCTGAGCACCCAGTCCCTGATCCCTGGTGTAGCAGTAGGCAGGGGAACTGGAGAACAGGGCTGGCCATACTCCCCTGGGGACTCCAGTAGCCGAATTTGTGATGTGCAAAAAAAAAGGAATAGCAGACAGCAAAATCCACTTGCTGCTGCCCACAATCACCTGGTTTTCAGGGATCATTAGCATTGGAGCAACAGGAAGGAGGCAGGAGGAAGAGCATGCAGGTGTACAGCCACAGCAAGGGGCACATGTGGCATTTGGGACACCTCCTGCCAGCCCTTGCTAAGGCTGGACGTGCCCTGGCTTGTACACAAGGAGAGCTGTAAGCAGGCAGGCACTGGTAAGGGATTAATCTAATCTCTCACAGACCCATCTGGAGATGTCAGAATTGGAGCCCAGGAGATTTTGACAAGTGAGGATGGCTACTGCTTCTACCCCAGGTCTGCAGCTACAGGACACACCATACCAAAGGAGAGAAAAAACACAAGGCACACACAGACAAGTTCCTCACCACTCTAGGACTTCAGGACAGCCAGAAGGGACTTATTTTTTAAGATTTCTGCATCTTTTGATCTACATCTGGAGCCACAACCTTACTTCCCACCAAAGGTCCCAGGGGCTGCAGCAGAAATTAAAGACTCTTTCTGCATACTACCATTTCCCTGCTCAGAAAGTTGTGTTGTGTCCTGTGCCCCCATTCCATTTGCTTGCTCACAGCTGCAAGAAGGCACATCCTTTACTGGTGCACTGGGAAGGACCAGAGGCTTTGGGCACCATGGGGCACCAGCCCTCACGGGGTCTGCTAAGCCAGCATAGTCCTGCAGGCACATCAGGGCTGCAGTCACGGATTGAGTCCCCTTCAAAAAACGTATTCATGGATGCTCTGGCTCTCAGGTAGCTGGTTATTTGGACCTGATATTTTCCTGTATGGATGTGGGCTGCTTCATGGTGCAGGAGACACAGGGCTCCTGGGCAGGTCTCAGCACTGAGTCCACTATCAGCTCATTTGATATATACTTGGAAGAGCAAGTTGTGCAGGCATTTGCACGTTTTGCTGTTTGGTGCCTCTGGGACCAGGCTTCAAAATGCGCCCTATGTAGATGGCCTGAACCCCTTTCAACACCTACCATAGAAATGATGGAATAACATCATATGGGATGTGGCCAGACATTACACAGTAGATCTCTGCATTGCTTTGCAAACCACAGTGTACTCAGCTAAGTAGTCCCACTTATCTCTCTTTAAGCTAGAGCTCATCACGCTCCAAAAATATAACTCTCTGCTGACATAAAAGCTGAAAGATAAAAGAAAAAAAATACAAAAAAAACCCTTGCTAACAAAACAAGGACTAGAAAAATTACATCCTTTTTCCCACCCCCCTTTATAAAAAATATAATTAGAGACATTACAATTTTGTTAGTAAAAAGTAAGACATTTCTCTTCATGAAGTGATAGATCAATCAGTAATCACACAGTCAGCTCCAGAGCTATGGTGCTTCATATTCTTAAAAAAAATAACCTGCAACTGGTCCCCCTCACAAGTATTACACTTTTTTACTTTTTTGGTTTTTAATTGCACTTCAAGCAAAATCTTAAAAGCTTCCAGAGCCTGTGAGACAGGTCCCTCACTGCCATGAATGTGATTATTTCACACCCCTGAACAGTCAGATTTCTCTGCAAACTCTGTACTAAGAGAAAACATCAGAGTTTCTTAATAGTTTGGGAGACATGATAGGAAATGACATAAGCAGGGTTTCACACTGTGATTAAAAAGAAGCCAGAGGGACTCACCAAGCTCAGTTGACTGAAGGTGAGCGACAGGGCCTCACTTTTGAAAACCAGGAGTCTGAGCACAGGCTATGAGCCCTGTATTTCATCGCTTAGTAGAAACAAAATAGCAAAAGAGAAGGGTGTCTGCATTTAGGTTCTGCAAACTTGCTTGTGTTGCCTTTTTTTTTTTTTCCTTTTAAGTAAAGCTAAGTATTAGTATGGTAGGGAATTTGCTTTTAAGGAGACCAAAAAATCAGAGCCAATAATTGAGAAATACACATAACACAGAAGGTATCACTGCCTTCTTGTTTTGATTCTTCTCTCCTGTGATTCATTTAATTTTGATGACTCCTTTCATTTCAATATGTTACACATCTATGGGTAGTTTTACTAGGAGAAAGCAAATGAAATAATTAGTATCATTAAGGAGGAAAAAGTGAGTGCATGTTAGGAGGAGGGCTACAAATCTGATATTTCTACCTTTGGTTAAGATGCTATTTAGCCTGCTGCTTGCTGGTTTCCATCTTTATCTTATCACTGCTTGAAACACCTAATTGCTGTATTTATTACAGTTTTATTTAACTTCCCATAATGTTATAGAAACTTTAATCTAGCACTGAAGATTAGCTAACCAGGATTTTCTGAGCATTCTGCTGTTTACACTGCTGCTAATAAGTATTTAATGGTCTGAGATTTTAAAGTCATAACTATGCAAATGTTGGCCAGGTCCCTGAAGGACAATAGTAAATTAAAAGCAAAGAGAAAGCAGAAGACTGGCAACACACTTCCCTGTCTTGCAAGATAAAAGCCAATCAGTGGGTTTCAGGCTAAGCAGCATCTTCCCTGGCAGTGCGTGGTGCCAGTTTTGTTTCCTGGGAATGGGCAAGAATTTGAGGGGAGGGGGGGGCCTGGTACTTCTCATCCTTCAGAGAGCTGCCAGCCCCCTTTCCTGGGCTGAAATGCAGGGGAGTAATTCTGGGGCTGTAAAGTGGTGGCTCTCTAGTAAGGAGCAAGTTGCTGTTTGGATGTACATACAGTGAGGCTGCACAGCATGGACAAGAACAGGGCTGGAAAGGGCTTCAATGGCTGGATTTGAGGAGCAGCATCACTGCAGGTTTATGTAAGAAAGGATGCAATGTCTAGGGAATAAGGGGAACAAGAAATCATGGACATAACTGTCAGAGAGAAAAGGTGGTACTACGACTATTACTAATCATTATCTCAGTTAACAAAAATAATACTTTCCAGACTCCCAGCGTGGAAGGTGAATAAAGCACTCCTGAAGAAGCAACTAGCTAAAAGGCACAGAGAGTGAGAAGAAATGTTCTGTTCAACCTAAAGAGCTACAGCTTTACAGAGATGCCAGAAAACCTGCTCCAAAGGCTGCATAACTACTAAGAAAGGAAAGGATGCTTTAGAAAATAAATTAAGATATCACAGGACAGCTGTGCTGCTATACTATAAGTAAAACAATATTTTAAAAAGCAAACCTAAGAAAGTTTTCAAACTTCCAGGACAATATTTGCCTATAATGTTGTATTTTGAAATTAATTGTCTTTCTTACCATGATATGCCACAGATTACAGACAAGTTCTGAAGATGATGATATAAATATCCAGCTGTTAACATCTTTCAGCTGTTAACATCTTTTAATGCTGTTTAAGATCTTTGTTGGTGACATGGACAATGGGATCAAGTGCAGTCTCAGCAAATTTGCTGACGACGCCAACCTGTGTCATGTGGCCAACACACTGGAGGGAAAGGATGTCATCCAGAGGGACCCTGACAGGCCTGAAAGGTGAGCCAATGGGAACCTCATGAAGTTCAACAAGGCCAAGTGCAAGGTCCTGCACTTGGCTGGAGGTGGTCCCGAGCACAGTTACAGACTGGGCAGAGAATGGATTGAGAACAGCCCTGAGGAGAAGGACTTGGGGGTGTTGGTGGTTGAAAAGCTCAACATGAGCCAGCAATGTGCTCCTGCAGCCCAGAAAGCCCACTGTGTCCTGGGCTGCATGAAAAGAAGCGTGGCCAGCAGGTCAAGGGAGGTGATTCTCCCCCACTTCTCTGTTCTTCTGAGACCCCATCTGGAGTTACTGTGTCCAGTTCTGGAGCCCCCAATACACAAAGGACATAGACCTGCTGAAGTGAGTCCAGAGGAGAGCCGTGAAGATGACCTGAGGGCTGGAGCACCTCTGCTATGAAGACAGGCTGAGAGAGTTGATTTTGTTCAGCCCAGAGAGGAGAAGGCTCCAGGGAGACATTATAGCGGCCTTCCAGCACCTGAAGGTACTGGAAGCTAGGGAGGGAATTCCACAAGCTCATGTAGTGATATGACAAGGGGGAACGGTTTCAAATTGGAAGAGAGGGGATTTAGATTAGATGCTAGGAATAAACTCTTTCCTGTGAAGGTGGTGAGACATTGGGAGAGTTTGCACAGAGAGAAGCTGTGGATGCCCCCTTCCTGGAAGTGTTCAAGGGCAGGTTGGATGGGGCTTTGAGCAACCTGGTCTAGTGGGAAGTGTCTCTGCCGATAGCAGGGGCATTGGAACTAGATGAATTTATAGGTCCCTTCCAATCTGAACCATTCTATGAGCTGAGCTACTTAGTGCCCCATCCTGCCCAACAGGAAAAGTAGATGATGGAGAAATCTGCTAATGAACTGCTGACCTGGCCAGCCACATAGAGCAGGACACTTGCATAGCACAAGGCTACCCTTGAAGAATCAGAAATATTAACCAGTATTTCATTAGAAGAATTAGTTTTTAGGGAACTGAGAGATAGACAAGTCAAGAGATCATTAAATGGAAGACAAAGGGGGAAAGAGATCAAATTAGGAAAAAAGTTAATTTGTACAGAGCCTTCATGTCAGGAACAAAACTAATCAAGACACTAAAAGATGTAAAGAGGAGAAAAACAGTTACATCTCTACACCAGTGCCAGGGGCCTGAGTAATAAAAAGAATAGGAATTGTTCATTTTATGAGCATAAACAGAGTAAATGGCATTAAGAAAGCCTGGTGGGAAGATCTGCATGAAAGGAATATTAAAATCAATTATTTTAGCCTAACTAGGGAGGGTCAAGTGCACGGCTAGGGAGAAGGAGTAGCACATACTGTCAAAATGGCATTTTCTAGCAGGGAATCAATGACAATTTGGAAATGAATACTTATGGATTAATTCTCTGCCATATAAAGCAGAAAATTCCTCCTGGAAACTGCACCAACAGGAGTGCTGCCAGTAGATGAAGGAAGGAATAATTGCTTTTAATTTGGTAGAAAACACTCAAAATAGCATATTCAGTTTTGGTCTTTCCAATCCAAGAAAGATGTTGATAAACTGGAGCAAGACCAGTGGAAGGTCTCCAGGTTGCTCAGAGGATGGAGCACTTGCTCTGTGAAGAAAGGCTGAGGAACTAGGCCTTGGAGATCCATTTTGGGGGTACCAAGCTCCTTGATACCTAGAAGGAGATCACTAAGGAGATAAAGTCAGGCTCTTCACAGTGGTGCATGGCAGGAGAACAAGACAGAACAGACATAAACTGAAGCAGAGAAAGGAGGTTCAGACTAGTTACAGAAATAAATCAAGAGTGGGGCTGGGGCACAGAGAGGTGGTTTAGTCTCTGTCAGTGTAGGTGTTCAAGATTTGTTTGGACAACTCTGAGCAACTTAACTTGAGTTTGTTGTTGACCTTCCTCTCAACAAGAAGACTGGACTGGTGTCCTGGTTTGAGCCAGGATGAAGCCAATTTTTCTTTTTACTGATTTTTTTTTCCTTCGGTAAGCTTTCTTGTAACTAGCAACAGTGTGTTCTGCTAGGCTGATAAGACAGTGGAATGTTTTTCTAACTACTAAGGCTTCAAGGCCGCACCTGCACTCTGCTGGCTCAGACACTATGGGGAGATCTGTGACCCCCCCGTAGGAGGCTGATTTAGACAGACAGCAAAATTGGCCAAAGATATTCCATTCCATACATCTACGTAAGCTCAAAGGAAGGTCAGAGATCACAGAAGACAACTTCCTTCCTTCTTCTCCCCTTCTCTTCCGTCCATGGCCGGCGTCCGGGGAGGACTCTGTTCATCCATCATCGTCGACCCTTAAGCTCGAGATCTCTCGTGACCCCCATAACTCTCTGCTTTCTCCAGCAGCAGCTTCGGGATTCCTTGGGACTCTTCCCAGTTCAGGGAAGTGCTGTGGGAGTTGCTGGGGTGGGGGGAGGCGAGAGGCTTTTGCCCATACCTGAATATATCTGTATATAATTGTATATATTTTCTTGTATGATTCATTAGTGTTTTAATTAAAGCTGTGTAGTTTAGTTTTCAATCCAGCCAAGCCTCTCTCTTTTTCTCTCTCTCTCCTTCCCTACCCGGGTGGGAGGGGGAGGGGATCGAGAGCATTGTTGTCGGACCTGAGTCAAACGGTGACAACTGGAGACCTCAAAAAGTCCTTTACAACCTCAGTTATGTAAGATCCTATGAATGTCATTAGGTATGTCTAGTTCACACTATAAAACAGGCTGACTAGCTCTCGATATTGATCTGTAAATAATAGGAGAAAGACCCTCCCCTTATGCAGCTGCAAGAGTTGAATTTGGGCAACATGTGTTGGGGACACCAAAAACTGCCTGCAGTTTCCCAGCATTTACAGTGATGTGCCTTAAAACTCAAAGATATTGCATTTAAGGCTGGAAGATATAGAGATTTTTCTATTAGGTGCTTTATCTTCCCCCCCCCAGCCCCGCCCCAGTTTTTTTTTTTATTTCTTAATCACAGAACTTGAAAGCAGGACTACCTGATTACATATACAATGTACAAATGAAGTAAGGACATGAACAGTACGAGACATATTTGGTGGATTAAAGAAAACATATTCATGAAGCTGAAAACACACAGAAAAAGTCATGCATCAAACTGATCAGGAGAAAGACTTTAATTCATGAACTGTAGATGACAATCAAGTGGTGTTTAGGAATATTTATCAGGCACCCAAGAAGCTTGAAGAGAGACAAGAAAGCTGAGTGGGCTAAATAGATGGTACATCACAAGTGAAAGCAAAAGCAGCAATGTAACAGCAAGGGGGAAGCTGATATTAATGAATATAAATTAGGAGATGGCAATTGTAGAAAACTTGTAGAAGAATTGAATGAGCACATAAAATGGTACAAAGTTAATCACTGGAACAAGAAAACAGAATTGTCATGAACAGTGTAAAAACGCAGAAAACTTCAATGAAAAAAAGGTCCTATGGGGAAGGTCAGATGATGCGTGTGTACCACAGATGATAATGAGCTAGTTTCAGCTCCAGCTGTGATCAAGTATTTTAGGCCATCCCTATCAAAATCAGGATATTCTAAAATAAGCAGGCCTGGAAATTTTCTATCCAAGAGTTTTAAAAGAGACGACCAGAAAAGCTCTGGACCAGTACTGATGATTTTTGATTAGTCTCAGACAACTGGGAAAACCTCCAAGGGCCAAAGAAATTCTGATGTTGTGCCAGTACTTTAGAAACACAGTGATCTCAGTAGGCTGACTGGACTGATGCTGACCACAGTACAGTAATGAAATCACCAACATACAGCTTTGATAGGTTACAGATTAAAGGTGGATAATAAAATTAACCATGACCAACACAGGTTTAAGGAAAAACAGACATCATCAAACTAATGTGCCATAATTTCTTATGCAATTACAAGTCTGGTTCACACAATTGATTATGTTGATATGGCTGGAATTATATGAAATCATCATGACATACATTAGCTGAATAAAAACGGGCTAAGTAATAAACGTCACATACAACAGTAAGTGGAAAGTCATTCGTGAGCAGATGTACTTCTACAATGCACAATTCTTGCCACTCTGTTCTTTATTTATCACAACCTAGATAATAATAATAATAATAATAATAATAATAATAATAATAATAATAATAATAATAATGATAAATCATTGATGTTTTGCAGTTGAAGCACATTTTTGGGAGAACAGAAAAGAAATGAAGACAAGTCAGCGATACAGAACGCTATGAACTGCTTTGGAAATGCAAATAATATGTATTCCAGTGTGAACAAATGGAACAGTGTACATCTGGGAACAAAGTTTGCTGTTCCAACTTATAGGAAGGGATTTTCTGACTTCAGAAAAGGAGACGAGAGGAAAAAAAATGAACCAGTCGAGTCTGGAGCCAATGGCAAAAGCAGCTGAATGAATCAACAGGTAAATGCTGTGATTAATTAAGAAGGGCTACTGCAATGCTTGGCTGTAGGAACTAGGACATTTCAGGCTGGAATAGAGAAACAGTATTACCATTGAAGGCCCTGGAACAGCTACACAAAGTACTGTGTCTTGTTCTGATGTCCACAACTTTTAAAAGCTGTTTAAAAACCCTGCAAGTATATCTTAAATTGCCAAAATATACCAGCCATGCCATTCCTCTCATTAAAGGCAAAATCAGGATGGAATTTGAGCACAGGTTATGAGATCTACATGGCAAGCTCCAGTGTGATAACTGAGAGAGGCAAAGACATTAAAGCTGTGTAGTTTAGTTTTCAATCCAGCCAAGCCTCTCTCTTTTTCTCTCTCTCTCCTTCCCTACCCGGGTGGGAGGGGGAGGGGATCGAGAGCATTGTTGTCGGACCTGAGTCAAACGGTGACAACTGGAGACCTCAAAAAGTCCTTTACAACCTCAGTTATGTAAGATCCTATGAATGTCATTAGGTATGTCTAGTTCACACTATAAAACAGGCTGACTAGCTCTCGATATTGATCTGTAAATAATAGGAGAAAGACCCTCCCCTTATGCAGCTGCAAGAGTTGAATTTGGGCAACATGTGTTGGGGACACCAAAAACTGCCTGCAGTTTCCCAGCATTTACAGTGATGTGCCTTAAAACTCAAAGATATTGCATTTAAGGCTGGAAGATATAGAGATTTTTCTATTAGGTGCTTTATCTTCCCCCCCCCAGCCCCGCCCCAGTTTTTTTTTTTATTTCTTAATCACAGAACTTGAAAGCAGGACTACCTGATTACATATACAATGTACAAATGAAGTAAGGACATGAACAGTACGAGACATATTTGGTGGATTAAAGAAAACATATTCATGAAGCTGAAAACACACAGAAAAAGTCATGCATCAAACTGATCAGGAGAAAGACTTTAATTCATGAACTGTAGATGACAATCAAGTGGTGTTTAGGAATATTTATCAGGCACCCAAGAAGCTTGAAGAGAGACAAGAAAGCTGAGTGGGCTAAATAGATGGTACATCACAAGTGAAAGCAAAAGCAGCAATGTAACAGCAAGGGGGAAGCTGATATTAATGAATATAAATTAGGAGATGGCAATTGTAGAAAACTTGTAGAAGAATTGAATGAGCACATAAAATGGTACAAAGTTAATCACTGGAACAAGAAAACAGAATTGTCATGAACAGTGTAAAAACGCAGAAAACTTCAATGAAAAAAAGGTCCTATGGGGAAGGTCAGATGATGCGTGTGTACCACAGATGATAATGAGCTAGTTTCAGCTCCAGCTGTGATCAAGTATTTTAGGCCATCCCTATCAAAATCAGGATATTCTAAAATAAGCAGGCCTGGAAATTTTCTATCCAAGAGTTTTAAAAGAGACGACCAGAAAAGCTCTGGACCAGTACTGATGATTTTTGATTAGTCTCAGACAACTGGGAAAACCTCCAAGGGCCAAAGAAATTCTGATGTTGTGCCAGTACTTTAGAAACACAGTGATCTCAGTAGGCTGACTGGACTGATGCTGACCACAGTACAGTAATGAAATCACCAACATACAGCTTTGATAGGTTACAGATTAAAGGTGGATAATAAAATTAACCATGACCAACACAGGTTTAAGGAAAAACAGACATCATCAAACTAATGTGCCATAATTTCTTATGCAATGACAAGTCTGGCTCACACAATTGATTATGTTGATATGGCTGGAATTATATGAAATCATCATGACATACATTAGCTGAATAAAAACGGGCTAAGTAATAAACGTCACATACAACAGTAAGTGGAAAGTCATTCGTGAGCAGATGTACTTCTACAATGCACAATTCTTGCCACTCTGTTCTTTATTTATCACAACCTTAATAATAATAATAATAATAATAATAATAATAATAATAATAATAATAATAATAATAATAATAATAATAATAAATCATTGATGTTTTGCAGTTGAAGCACATTTTTGGGAGAACAGAAAAGAAATGAAGACAAGTCAGCGATACAGAACGCTATGAACTGCTTTGGAAATGCAAATAATATGTATTCCAATAATAATAATAATAATAATAATAAAAAATCATTGATGTTTTGCAGTTGAAGCACATTTTTGGGAGAACAGAAAAGAAATGAAGACAAGTCAGCGATACAGAACGCTATGAACTGCTTTGGAAATGCAAATAATATGTATTCCAGTGTGAACAAATGGAACAGTGTACATCTGGGAACAAAGTTTGCTGTTCCAACTTATAGGAAGGGATTTTCTGACTTCAGAAAAGGAGACGAGAGGAAAAAAAATGAACCAGTCGAGTCTGGAGCCAATGGCAAAAGCAGCTGAATGAATCAACAGGTAAATGCTGTGATTAATTAAGAAGGGCTACTGCAATGCTTGGCTGTAGGAACTAGGACATTTCAGGCTGGAATAGAGAAACAGTATTACCATTGAAGGCCCTGGAACAGCTACACAAAGTACTGTGTCTTGTTCTGATGTCCACAACTTTTAAAAGCTGTTTAAAAACCCTGCAAGTATATCTTAAATTGCCAAAATATACCAGCCATGCCATTCCTCTCATTAAAGGCAAAATCAGGATGGAATTTGAGCACAGGTTATGAGATCTACATGGCAAGCTCCAGTGTGATAACTGAGAGAGGCAAAGACAAGGCATTCTCTGAAGACAGACCAGTCTCTCTTCAGTCATTGGACTCCAAGCAGCAAGTAGTTAAGGAAGGATTTTGGACTTATTTTGGGCACACACTTGTGATCAGAATCATCCCCTCCAGCCACAAAGTGAAGTCTCTCCCCCTTTGCTACCTACCTATATAGCCTATACCAACCTTATAGCCTTCTATGAGGAAATTACTAGGTGGATAGATGATGGTAGAGCGGTAGATGTGGTTTATCTTGATTTCAGTAAAGCATTTGACACCGTCTCTCACAGCATCCTTGTAGATAAGTTGATCAGGTATGGGTTTGGTGATCAGGTAGTGAGGTGGATCAAGAACTGGTTGAAAGGAAGGAGTCAGAGAGTTGTAGTCAATGGGGCAGAATCTGGTTGGAGGTCTGTGACTAGTGGAGTCCCACAGGGGTCGGTACTGGGACCGGTGTTGTTCAACATCTTCATCAACGACCTGGATGAGGGTATAGAATGTACCCTCAGCAAGTTTGCTGATGACACTAAGCTGGGAGGAGTGGCTGACACACCAGAAGGCTGTGCTGCCATTCAGAGAGACTTAGACAGGCTGGAGAGTTGGGTGGGGAGAAACCTGATGAAGTTCAACAAGGGCAAGTGTAGAGTTTTGCATTTGGGGAAGAGAAAGGCCATGTACCAGTACAGGTTGGGGGCTGAACTGCTGGAGAGTAGTGTAGGTGAAAGAGACCTGGGGGTCCTGGTAGACAGGAGGATGACCATGAGCCAGCATTGTGCCCTTGTGGCTAGGAAGGCCAGTGGCATTGTGGGGTGTGTTAGAAAGGGTGTGGTTAGTAGGTCAAGAGAGGTTCTCCTTCCCCTCTATTCTGCATTGGTGAGGTCGCATCTGGAGTATTGTGTTCAGTTCTGGGCCTCTCAGTTCAAGAAGGACAGGGAACTGCTTGAAAGAGTCCAGTACAGAGCCACAAAGATGATGAAGGGAGTGGAACATCTCCCTTATGAGGAAAGGCTGAGGGAGCTGGGTCTCTTTAGCTTGGAGAAAAGGAGACTGAGGGGTGACCTCATCAATGTTTATAAATATGTAAGGGGTGAGTGTCAGGGAGATGGAGTTAGGCTTTTCTCAGTGATGACCAGTGATAGGACAAGGGGTAATGGGTGCAAATTGGAGCATAGGAGGTTCAAGGTGAATATTCTAAAAATTTTTTTTCCTGTGAGAGTGACAGAGCCCTGGAACAGGCTGCCCAGGGAGGTTGTGGAGTCTCCTTCACTGGAGACATTCAAAACCCACCTGGATGCGTTTCTGTGTGATGTACTCTAGGGACCCTGCTCTGGCAGGGGGGTTGGACTAGATGATCTTTCGAGGTCCCTTCCAACCCCTAGGATTCTGTGATTCTATTTACACACAGAAAAAGGATATCAGAACACATCATGGGGATGCTGCAGAAAAGGGCAGAGACAGACATAATTCCCACCACAGACCATTAATTACAGCACTTGGCTCAAGACAGGCAGAACAACCACCCCCTTAGTGCAATTAACATCCCCAAAGCCAGGCAGGTTACATGAATTCACTCCTTGCATGAGGACCCTCAGGACAGAGTCATGTAAAGGAACATCTCCCTACTCAGAGGGACAATGGCATCATCTCCAACAGCTTGTGAACACAACTGCTTCACAGCATAGAGCAAGCAGGAGACATTGCTGGAGACATTACTTCTTTTGCTAGAGAACTGCCTGACTTAAAGTTGATGAGTGCTAGCCCAGAAATAAGCAACTCTTCTCCAAAATTCATGCATGTATAGACACTGGCTGACATTTCCAATATGATCAGTGTTTGCATTATCTCAACTTTAAAAACACTGCAGGCTCTCAACTTTAAGTTGCCTCAGATCAAGCTCTCAAAATGCACCCATCACTGTGGGATCACGATGACAGATGAAACCTAACCACAAACGCAGGGGAAGCAGGACTCCCACCAGGACAGCTGGTGAGGAGCACAGTCTGCTTCAAACATCTGGGAACCTGCAACCTCCTGTTGCCAGTAAGCAGTTGGGAACTGGAGCATAAGCTGAATCTGCAGTCCCAGTTGCTTGTGAGCACAAGGGCATCAGCATTCTTCAATCCAAATTAACTCTCTTGGTTTTAGGAGTTCCAAGGGGGACAATGAAAGAGAGTGTTGACTTAGGACTGCTGTTTTGAGTTGTTTTCTAATCCTTTCTGAAAAAAAAACATGTTGAAGGTGGTTGGGAGAGGGAGTGTGCAAGAAGGGATAAAGTTCTGGTGATGTCAGCTCCTATCACCATGGAAACTGAACATTTTTAGTGACAATAGAGTCTTCCTCCTTGAGCTGCTGGGTTGCGTGGGGAGCAGGGGCAGGCAGGGCAGGGGCACATAAGGGAATCCAGCTAACTAAAACTATGGCTTCTGGCTTCCCAAGGAAGTGAGGAGAAAACTACAAATGAATGCATGAATATATGGTTTATGTAACCACAATACACAGTCTGGGGCAACAGCAGCAAATCGTCATTGTGCTGCCAGCCAGATGGAGGTATCTCAGTTGCCCTGGAACACCTGACAGAGAGGTCCCTTTCCTGCACTTTGCTTTTCCATCCTATGGTTGTTTCTTCCAACTTTTGCTGCCTTGTTGGTGTTTAGGAAGGGAGAAGGGAGAATAAAGGGGCTGGGAAGTACAGTCCTTATCCTTGTAACTGAGTGAAACTGCACTTATTGTAGGCAGTGCATTACTTCCCAACATTTTCTTGAGAGCCAAATTTATGACCCGTGCAGGAATGGAAGTCCAGGACTGTGAAAAGGAGAAAGCCCTTAGAGAAAACTGATTAGCCTCTGACCAGGATCTAATTCACTGGCATGGATAAAACATGCAAGACCTAATGCAGGGTGTCTTTTCTAAGTCAGAATGTTAAGGCAGCATCTGGACCCAGAGTAAGCTGAAGCCATGATCAAGGTGTGGGACCAAGCAAGATAAAGCTTGAGGCTTAAATTTGAGGTTAAATAAAAGCCTTCACTCTGTGTGTAAGGGCAAGTTTGAGCCTTGAATTTGATTTAAACAGTGCAGACAATTTTAATGAAATTCAAAGAATAATGAATTAATAACCACAAGCTTTTATAACTTGAAATACATTATATAGTCATTAGTTCTATATAACAAAATGGAAAAATCTTTCTTTAGCAGAAGTCTTTTGAGATCAGATATTCTAATGAGATTACTATCATTTCAGCCTGACACCTCATGAGAACAATTGTATAGAAATCATGAAACAAATTTCTTTCAGTTTTAGACCTGAAATGAAAAATCCTCCACACTGATTATTTTATATCTTAGGGGTTGATTCTGTCTCCTTGGCATTGAAAGGAGTTCAGATATGAGCTTTTTTCCTGGTACTGCTATCAGATGCACAAAAGACTCTCTTTCCTCAAATTTGTGCCAGCAATGGCGACAGAGGGAAATGGGCAGCTCAGAGAGGTTCCTGCTTTTCCCTGTGGGCTCTCCCATTGTGAGTGAGGGGGGATTGAGAAGGGGCAGGGCTTTTTGCAGGTACAATTAGGGTGAGGAGATGCTTTGCAAGGAACCACTTCTCCCTTTAGCTGGGCTAAGGCTCTGTGCTGGTGTGGAGGGAGAGCAGGGCACATTCAGCAGACCCTGAACTGGGTGTCAAGGAGTTCAACAACATCTGCCCACAGGCAGCATGGGACATGAGGAAGAAATTCTTCCCCCTGGGGGTGGAGAGACACTGGCCTAGTGGCTGCCCCTTCCCTGGAAGTGTTCAGCACTACGTTGGATGGGGTTTGGAGGAACCTGATCCTATGGGGGGTGTCCCTACCCACAGCAGGAGGGCTGGCACGAGATGATCTTTAAGGTCCCTTCTCACCCAAACCAGTCTGTGACTCTGTGGGTTCACTTCCTTCTCATTCAGGTAGCACAAATTTCACTTTTTTTCCTGCACAGAGTCTCATTTAGCATCTCCCCACTGATTTCTTCATCTCTCCAAATAGCACCACTCACATACCATGCCTGCAGAAACACCAGATAGAGCAAGATCCTCAGTTCCTGAGCCTTTTACCTCACACACCAGTGATCCCATGCCCACATGCAGCACAGCCTTCCTCCCAGCACACCACAGCACATCCCCTGTATGGGGAAGCATCATGGACTCCAATGTCCCTCCTTTCAAACTCCCCTGTTGATCCCTTTCCCCCTGAAAGGCTGCTATGGTGGGGTGTCACTTTCCCTGCCTCCAGTTATCAGTCACCAGCAATTTTGCCACCAGGAGCTTGGGTTAGAACATAAAACAGTCTGGCTTTTCTCACCACATGTCAGGTGTCTTAGTCTTTCCTGATGAACTCACAGACCCCGTGCCAGGCCATTTTAAATCAGATGCTAATTACAGCATGTTCAGCCACAGGAGAGGTCTTCCCATCTCATGTATGTTGCCTTACTTCAGAAAAAGCTACAGCTTTCATCTGCCTGCCCTCCTTTCATGCACAAGCTGGCTGAGAGTCAGCCTTCAAACTTTTACAACTGAAACAAGTTTGAAAAAATTCTGCTGCCTGCAGAAGCAAACAATTATATGGCCCTCCAAAGGGAACAACTTTCAAGTCTTGCTGGAGAAGAACTGTGTCAAAAGCAAATATACAGACAGTGCTGCTCCACACCACAGGGGAGAACTCTGCAAAGCAAGCTCAAACTCACTGCTGGCTCAGTCAGTAATGCAGTTCCAGGTGACAGAGAATGCGGGTAATTCCTTGCCGGGAGGAGGAAGAGGAAAGTTGGGATTTCTTACCTTTTGTGTTGTTTTTGTCTGTTTGTTTTTTGTTGGGTTTTTTGTTTGTTTTTTTGGTACTATACCACAAGGCAATCTAATTCAAAATAGCCAAATTCAAAACACACACACACACACACACACACTGGTATTAGAGATTGGCATTTTTTTGTGATTACAGAATCATAGAATGTATTGGGTTGAAAAGGACCTATAAAAGGTCATCTAGTCCAGCTCCCCTACAATAAGCAAGGATATCTCCAACTAGAACAGATTGCTTAGAGCCCCATCAAGCCTGACCTTGATTCAATAGGCAAATCCAGGTAGGCTTTCTACTTCATACATGCAGAGGGGAAAATCAGAACTTCACCATAGCAACTTTGCTGTAAAAAACACTCAAATGTCAACTCATCCCAATACTGCTGTGGGTAAGGCCAGTGCAATGCAAAGACAAAAAGCCCAGAGTAACAAAAAATTACATTCCTACCTTTGAAACACTGCTGCTGGAAACAGAGAAGCAAGCTTGGTTCTCTTAAAGGTTACACATTTCTTCCACTCAGACATTTTAAAAAAAAAAAAAAGTTTCTAGGCTAGCTGGTAGAAATCAACACCCTCTGTTGAAGTTGTGTGAGATAGGTGGCTGCACATCAGCCTGGGAACTAAGCTACCTTGTCTCCAGTTTCTTCCATAGACTGATAAACCCAACACGTCAGTTCAGCAGATGTACCAGAGCAGCACCAGAGTGGAAACTTTTCTCTCGGGTACATCCTTTCTGTTCCATGCAAGACTTTAGCAAACACAGAACAAATAAAACTACCAACCTACCCAGCCATGACAATGAAGAAATCCAGCCGGTTCCAAGTATCTCCAAGGTAACATTTCTTGCCAAAGATGCCCAAGGCCACCATCTTTAAGACCATTTCCATGGCAAAGAAGATGAAGATGAAATCATCAAATACCTGCCAAACAGAATATGCCTGATAAGCATTCTCAGCCTTGGACTTCAAAACATAGAATGTGAGATAAATACAAATTTCCATACATCTGAAAATTAATTAGAGGCAGGCTGGTAAAGCTTCTTCCATGCAGCCCCAGCATCACAGCTTCCTGCTGGTCAAGTAAGCAAGGAACATTCCCCCCGCTCCCTCCTATGGGTGAAACAACTAATGTAGATTCAGACTTCTCACATAGACTTGAAAGGAGGTGTTGGCTCAGCATCAGCAGGTCCAAATTTGTCTAGGGAAGCACCATCCTTCCAAGGTCTCCCAGCAGGGATTCCTCCTCACCCTGATGCAAATGCCTCAGCTAAGGACATACTGCAGCTTCAAGCACAGCTTGGGCAGCACATACCAATCACAGATGGAGGCTTCAGACATCTGAACATCACAGCCTCAGCTATGTTGTAGATAAACACCTTTGCATGTCACCTTCTCTCTGGGGAAGCAGCAAGCACAGCTAGTGCATTCATAGACTGGATGCACCCGTGGCCCTTCTTGGCATACCTTTTGTTTCTTCTTCCTTTGGGCATCCTGAATGCCACATTACCTGTGGACTCAGTAGTACCCTTGCTCCTCAACAAGAGTAGGAAATGCATTGGGAGCTGCTATTCTCTTCAGCCTGGATACCATAACCTTATTTATTTCTTATAACCTTAGTTATTTTTCCCTGGATTACCTCTGAGCAGTGTATCCTGTAGCTGTTTATGTCAGGAAAACCCTGCTTATGCACAGGACCAGGATGGTTAGCAATTGTTCCATATGATATGGTCACAGGCAGACTTCATTCATTGTCTCTTTCTCACACCTCTCCCCTTCTCAGAGTGAGCTCTTGCCATTTTACAACAGGATAGCTTACTGCCAGGGACATTCTTGCCAACCTGTCTGGGAAGGTGTTGCCCACACGCTGAAGGAAAGCATGTGTGAAAATTTGTGACTTGGACTGAGGCACCATCACACCGAGAAGGAAGTCTGCTTACCTGCAAGATTTTACACCTGTCAGAAAGGCAGTCCATATCCTCACATGGCTGGTACATCCCCAGGGTGACACAGTTTAACAAAATCACCATCATGCTGACACACTCAAACCAGGTGGAAAAGAGTCAAGAAAAACTTCTGTAAAAGCATCATGGCTGAGATAAGCTTGCTCTGGGCTTGGGCTGACAAAATAGGAAGATTAAGGGAAGTAACAGCTAGTAGGCAAATTTATCATATTCTTACATTTTTTTTCCCCCAGTTCCTCATTACACCACTCCTTGACTAAGCCAAAAGTCTAAAAAATGGGAAAGTAGAGGCAGCACAAAGGCCTAAGGTTTATACAAGCCACAGTTAAACACATGCTCTGTCCTCTCCTGTTGGTTTACTCAACCTTCCAAATACATGGAAAGACTGTCCATGGTGCCATATACTCAAATGCAGCAGATATCTCTAAAATCTAGGGATGGACAGCTGACTCCATGTGTGTCTAGTGATTATTGCCCTTCTGGGAAGTGGTTACAACACAAAGCTAGAAGTGTCCCTTTTGCCTTCTGAGAGGAACCTGGAGATAAAGCTGCCATATTGGAACAGGTCAATAGTCCAACTAATCTGCTATTCTGCTTCCAGCAGTGACCCATGCTGGATAAAACTCCACAATGTGCCTAATTAAGTTATTCAGTAACTGTGGGGGGAAACTGTGTTTCTGACCCCAGCTGGTGATGTGTTTGTGCCCTAAAGCACAAGGATTGATAGTCCTTATAATTGTTTTCTCAGCTACACTGGTGTCCCTGCAGATGCTTTGCTTATTCATCTGAATCCTTTGTTGATAATCTTACTAAAATATGTGCTTCGATAATAGTTGGCAGCCGTGAGCTACACTGGCTAATTATACTTTACATTAAAAATTGTTTCCTCCTATTTCTTTTTAATTTGTTGCCTTTTAATGTCATCAAGTGCTACTTCATTTACATATTACAGAAGAGGGTAACAATGCTGTATTTGTGTGACTTTCTCTGTGCTCTCCACACCCTCTACCTGCCTCCTTCTCACCATCTCTTTCCTTCTGAAGGAATCTTAAGACCTGATACACACTTATCCAAGCACTCATATACAGTATTTTGGCTCTAAAAGCAGGCATGTTTCTGTGATATCTTTCCAGTTTTTGTATTGCAAAACAGTGATGTAGATATAATGAGAATGGACCTCCAACCTCTGGTAGAACACCAGCCTTCTTTGGTATTTTAATACACCCCACATAAAAATATCTGCTCAGTTTCTATTTTCAGACAATTTTATTATTATTTTTTTTAATAACAGATCCAACAAATTATCCATTTAAAGTACAACCCACTGAGTGCACCCCTTTTTAAGTCCCTGAAGAACTTAATCCAAAATGGTGGCCTGTACCTCTGGTCACTTCTCAAAGACACTTGTCACCTCTGGTTTGCTCTGAGCAACACTTCTGTGCTCATTCTCTGACAGTGATTCATGACTAACCTGCACAATCTGATCTAGAAGATTATTAATTCCTTCTCTTCTCCCCCACCTGGTTTTCAGTGAGCTGCCTTCAGCTGCAAAATCAAACAAGAGCAGGGCATCAGCTCTACTGTGTCAATCATGCTATGAGGTGATTTCAAGAATGTGTTATCACTATCCCTCAGAAAGGAAATCCAAAGTACAAAGCAGATGGAGCCCAACCTCAACGTAACCTTCAAAACCCGAAGCCTTTTTTGAGAGGAATACATCAAAAGGGCATGAGTAAAATGTTTGCCCTCAGAGGTCTACACAGCACCACTTCAACTTTACACCTTTCTCTCTCTTACATGTTTCTTTAACAGCCTGGTCCGAAGCCCAGGAAAGCAACTGGAGAGGTTTCCACTAGCTCCCACAGGCTTTTCAGGTAAGACTGCCATTCTCTTCCAGACTTCAAAATCTGTTCAGCATCATCTTTGACAGAACTACAGAACAGTTGAGGTTGGCAGAGGCCTCTGGAGCTCATCTTGTCCAACCCCTCTCTGCTCAAATTAGCATCAGCTACAGCAGATTGCTCAGTGCTGCAGCCAGGTGAGTTTTGAGTACCTTCAAGGATTAAGGCACCAGAACCTCTCAGGGCAACCTGCTGCAGTGTTTGGCTATCTAAACACCGAACAGGTGTTTCCTTACATTTAAATGGGATATCCCATGTTTCAGGCTGTTTCTATTGCCTATGCCCTGTCACTGGGCACTACTGAGCAAGTCTGTCGCCTTTCTTCCTCCCATCAAATATTTATACACATGGAGTAGATCCCCCTGAGCCTTCTCTTCCCCAGGCTGAGCACTTCCAGCTCTCTCAGCTTCTCCATTTTGCAGCAGGTGCTTTGACAGCTACTGGAAAGGCAGCACCAGTGAAACCCTGACAGAGGCAAGAGTGGAGAATGACAGAACAGTCTTTGAGGAACCAAGAGAGTTTCAATGTGGGCTGAGCCAAAGGCTGCAAAAGTCCTTCTCCCTGGCCATAAGGCAAACAGGAGAGGTACAGACTGAATCAGTGCTTAGAATAGCCCTGGATGAAATTAATACATAAAAATGGAAAGCAGAAATTGGTTTAAAAGCCTTATTTTTTTTTTTTGTTATTATTATTCTTCAGCAAGCACACAGAAAACATAGCATGAGCTGAGAGACACAGAGGGCAGAGAGTACTCTCCTTCTGCAGCCAAACTCAGGCAAGGAGGCCCAAAGTCAGGGGTTTTTTTCATACAGATCTACACTTTTGTGCACGTGCTTCAGCAGCAGCAGTAGCAGTGTGTGGGTGTTCAGGATGCTCCCTTTGCTCCCCTTGCAGTACCCCCTTCCCAGGGCACACAGACCAGGGCTGGGTGACTTTGGGCAGCTGGTGAGACCTCAAGGCACAAAACGTAGCCAACTGTGATGTACACTCCCAAAAACATTGCAATTTGGGCCAGATGTACGAGGCCCTCATCATCTTGCTCAAAAAGCTGTGGCTGGCTGCACTCAATTTCTCCTCCCCTGCTTTTTGGATACCAGCTCTCTGAAAGTTTGCCAGCACTGCCAAGGCTTCTCGAGGATACTGCTGAATCACTGGCTGCTCCCAGGCTATTAAAGTGACATTAGGAAAAGCTGCTGCCCCACGGTTTTCTTTTCAGAGCGGGCAGGGGCTCTGAAAAGGCACATCCAACCTGCAGGGAAGAGGAAGAAAGTGCGAGGAGGGAAACGGAACATCCCCTGCCCCGAGCCGGGAGGGGTTGCTCCCTGCTTGGGTCGGTGGAGGGGGTAATTAGAAGTACCTGCTGCTTTCAATGTGTCACCGCTGTCAACCACGGTGACTGCCTCTGTCACCACGGCAACAGCCTGCAGCCAGGTTTATCGTCTTTCTTTCTTTCAGCGATGATTCCCCTTCCCTGCATCCTTCACCCCCTCCTTTTCCCTGTGCCTGAGCCTGTAATTAATTTCAGCTGCTGACAAAGCCAGTCTTCACAATCTGCATCAGTCAGTCAGAAGTTTCATTGTTAATTAACTTCGTTCAAAGTTCAAAACTCCTAATTACAAGCGAACCTGTGCACATTCTCTCTTCCCCCATCCCATCACATCTTTGCCACTGCTCTCCCTTCCCTGCTCCTGACACCTTTCCTAGCAAGGTCTGGGACCTCCAACAGGTTTTGGAAACTAAAAGGAGGCCCAGGCATTTCTGCCCATAGTTAGCTCATCTCGCTCGGCCACTACAAGGTGCTCCAGAGGAAGGTATCAGAAAACCTGCATTAATATACTATGTACTAACTCGCCCTTAGAAGGAGGTTTTTTTCCCTGATGATGACAGTTCACAGTTGATTCAAGCCCTTAAAGATCAAGGAGTCGTGGTGCTCATTTGAAAAAGGAAAAACAGCAAAGGAGAAAGGTTTCCTGCTTCCTCTTTGCAGAAGTCTTGTTAAGATCTTGGCTTCAGCACTGACTTGTGGCATCAAGTTCCATATCTAGGTTAATTATATTTTGCCTAAAACACGTTTCATAGAACCATGGAATGGTTTGGGTTGGAAGGGACCTTAAAGTTACTCTAGTTCCAACCCTCCTGCATAGGCAGGGACACCTCCCACTGGATCAGGTTGCTCCAGGTTGGCCTGGAACACTTCCAGTGAGGAGGTATCCACAACTTCCCTGGGCAACAATGTTCCAGTGTCTCACTACCCTCACAGTGAATAATTTCTTCCTACTATCTAACCTAAGCCTACCTTTCTTGTATTGGTTCTTCACCTGGTGATTTGCTAACGGGTGCCATCCTTGTTCCACCACACCCCAAGCAGGGCCCATCCAGCTGCTGGCCAGAGGCAGACACCATATATCCATTGTTCCCCCATCATGTTTTCCAATGGACAGGGCAAGTATGAGATGGAGAGACACTCAAGGGGAACATGCATCACCAGCACACACCAAGAAAGACTCCTCATCCACTCCAAACCATATGGGATGGAGTCAGTGCTGAAAGCCACAAGTTACGGGAGAGTTAAGGAGATGTGCTGGCATTTCTGGGAGCTGAATGTGTTGCAGTCATTCTTAATGGATATCCATAATGTGAGGTTATGTTAGAAACAAGGGATGGGCTACAGGCAAAGCTTTTGAGCTTGATTCCTGAATGACAAATAGCAGAAGCTATTATATGTATTATATATATATATGCTGTATTGGAGCTGTAAATGCTTGCATGTGAGAATCTAGCTACCTCTTAACATTCTTGGGATCAGCCTCAACCTTGGCTTTTTATCACTGACAAAAATACCAAAAATAAATGAAGCAATACTTTGGGGTCCCCTCTTCTCTATTCCCTTCCTCCTTCGCCATCAGCCAGAGTATAAGAGTGCACCAGGCACAAAGAGCTCCCAACAGGACAGAAAATAAGTAAGTTTTACAAGCATGACAATCCTTCAGTCTTTCCTGTCACTAACTCTTAGTCACTCCCAGGGTACGCCTCGTGCCACTTCAGGTCTTGAATATCTCAGGCTTGTTTAAGCTGCAGTAGAAATACTTTGGCTACAAAGCACTTAGAGCAAGAGGAAAAAAGCCAGCCCTGTGGTGAGGCTGGTCACAGTAGCATCTGTTCCTGCCCCAAAAACAGAGAGAAGAACCTGCTGGGATAGAGCAGTTCAGAGACTGAACTGGAAACACGGAGCCCCACGTGATGCAGCCCAAACACCGCCCGTCCACACACACACACATCTCATGGCCTCCTGCCTCTGAACCCATGCCAGGCAGGAACAGCTGTGGGCACCCTGTGAGTGAGACATCACATTTGCATGATCACTCCCCTCTGCTTCCCCTTCAGGGTCATCTCCACATGCCTCTCATCCCATCATGCCTCCCCCCAGCTAAATGGCTGCACCCTGTGATTCCAGTTTCCCATGATTGCATTTTCTCTGCCTCCTTTTGAAACAAGCTAACAACAGCACCATGTTCCTTCCTTACTTTCCTCCTCTGCTTTGTGACCCTTCTGCAAGAAGCTGGTTGGATGCTGTAGCTGCAGCAGGACACTTAATATTTCATTTATAATGGAAGGAGTGATTTGTGTTGCAAAGGTCAGAGAAACAAGTAGCTCCAGGGAAAGAAGTGTTTATTTTCTCTCCCTCATTGTTGGCTTTCGCAGATGCCCTCACAGGTGAGTCTCATTTTTTTCCCCCTCCCGCTTCTTTCTTACCACCTTTTTTTTTTTTTCCTTATCCTGATGCATAGGATTTTCATGGTCCTTTTTCTACAAAACAAGCTGACAGAAGCAACAGGTTTCTTCCTCTTCAGCCTCAATCTGCTAAGCTAACCCACTACAAAAAGTTGAATGTAACACCTGAGGTTCACTCAAAAGAAAACACATCTCAAAATGTGTTTGTGGTGAAAGAGATCAAAATAATCAAAACATTTCTCAGAACAAAGAGCTTAAAAAATCCTATTTGGGAAAGGGTGAAATATTTCTTCTTTGTCTTTTTTAGTGTAAAGAAACATTCCAATGCTACAGAAAAAAAGGCAGGTTTTTTTTACCTGACTTAGTATTCTCTTTTTTTTGGAGTTCTGAGTGAATGGGAAATCAAATACCAATACACATCACTGCAATGCTGGGATTTCATGGGGACCCAGCCACAGAGGACAAGTCATAAAGCCTTCTTACAAGCCCTTGAGGTCAACATGCTTTGAGTCTTCCCATGTTATGGAATCTCTTGCATATGTTTGCTTTCATCATGTCATCATTTTACACTCTTCTCACAAAAAAAAAAAGGAGCACCTGACCTTCAGACAGCTGACACAGGCATTGCTAAGGACTTCAAGTATTTCACAAGGCTGATGGCCAAGCAAAATTCTGCCAAACGTGGTAGGACTGTTACGTTGATTTGAGAGGCACTAGGGAAGACTTAAACGACCTGTAATGGTGTTGGGAGGCAGGACAACAAATTACAGAAGAGGGAGGCAGTAGAGACATTTTAAATGCTAGGCAATACTTCCATGTTTCTGCCCTTTGGAAGGGACTTTCCATCAAGAATGGGTCTATTAGAAAAGAATAACTCAGTGGTATCTGTATTAAATCAGAAAAACACCAACAAAAAGCACCATAGGTCAGCCTTTCTGATCAATCTAACTTCCCAGGACTGCTCAGGAAGCAGGTCCTGTGCCACGCCACACAGGCTCTTAGCAACATAGCTCAGCTTCAGATTTAGACATTAATAAGAACTAAGTCAGTTGTATCTCATCCACCATCTCATATCCCTCTGCAGAGTTGGGTGAGAATTGAAGATTGCTTTTGGAAAGCTGGGTTTTGTTGTTTGTTTTTTTCCATTACATAAACAAAATGAAGCAAATCTCTCATTTCTCAAAACTCCTTCCACAATGATTTATTCAGACCTGCTAATTGCATCCATTAAACTCTCAATTGCAGCAAAACCAAAACTGATAGAAAGAAACTTAACATTTGGCAGGAAAAACGTACAATGGAGATTAAGTGACCAAGAAGGAATCTGAAGAGCAAATAGACAGAGGTATTAACACAATGAGACAAATATTCCAGAAACAGGAAACCAATGAGAGAACTCTGACCTAATGTAGGGCTTCCACAGGCCACAGAGGGCCCCTAATCAATGGGAGGCTGCAGAGATAAAGCTTCTTTACAATGCTCTTCACAACAGTGACCACAGTAGAGCCCATTGGTCCTAAAGGCAGTAGGAGTATGCCAAGAATTCTGGCTGCCTATCACACCACCTAGATGGATACACGTTGGTCTTCCAAAGCAAACTGGTGTTTTCTTCAGAAAAGGTGTACAGATCCCACTGGTAATTATTCATATATCTCACAAATACTATGCATCTTCGTCAATGCTAATACACAGCCCTACAGTTAATGATTACCTCCTGTCTCTAGCAGCTGGGTCCCAGAGCTTCTCTACTGATAATGACCCACCTCCAAATTGCATCTAGCTTTCAAGAGAGCAACAGAGCATCTGTTTAACCATGTGCAACATTCCTACAAAGCTGTTTAATATAAGAAGCATGAAAACAATACAATATCTAGAAAAAAAAACACCAAGAATATCTTTTTAGGTCAGAAGAAAGTAATTACCCAAATTTAAACTTGAGCAGGGTATTAGAAGTAACAACTCTTCCTGGAGAAGGAGCTTTTTAATAAACTCAGATGGCTGGGACTGTAGCTGCATGTCTCACTTGCCAGCAAAGCAATACTCCACCATGCTGTGGGATCAGTTCAGGGCTGACTTGAGGAATTGCACCTCCTGCTGACTCCCAAATGGTGCCTCCTGCAGTATTTCTGGCATCTGCCTTGGAGATCACCATCCAAAACATGACCTGGCTTCACATTAGGAGCTTCAAAGAGGTCACAGCATGAGGTGATGGGACTGCAGCTTGGAACATTATTATGCTATACAACAGTTGACATAATTTTGCTCCAAAATCTCTTAGTCAAAGTGC
>NW_009951793.1:792622-806102 GCF_000747805.2 Chaetura pelagica | reverse complement strand
CAGCAGCTGTTTCCTGCTGCAAATGGAGCTGTGGAGGTAACAGACACCAGGGAAGGACCACCAGAGAAAAATCCCTGAACAACAAAACTGGGATCCAAACTGTAAAGCTCTAACTGCTTATTGAGATTTCACTTTGTGGAGGCAATTTCCCACTGACATCAGTAGCAAAGTAGGGATCTTAGAAGAGTTAATCTTTGGTTTTGCACTGGGTTGGACCTCTGCTCTAGAGAAGCTTGAGCTTGGTGGGAGAAGACAGAAAGGCATTGGCAGCCCAGGAGTTATTTGAATTAGCAACATGCTCCACAGTAATAAAATCTGAATTTGAATGGGGCAGCTGAATGATCTGGTGGATCCCATCAACACTCAAGGAAATGAGAAGACCAGAGAAGCTGGTGGAGCCACAATTCTCAGACCAGAGCATCAACCACGGTGGGTTTGGGATTTTGCTTTTTATTTTGCTGATTTAATCTGCATGTGATCAAGCTTTCTTGGTGGAAATTTCCTTTCAAAATGTAAAAACACAAAGTGTTTTGCAAGGACAATCAAAATCTCTCCAACTCCTCCCTCCTTGCTTCTGTGCTTCATTGTCCTGCCTCCCAGAAGCATCATCCAAAGTTATCTAAATTTTCCCCAGCACTGTTCAAACTGATGCAACAGTCTTGCCATGTTCGGCAGTACACAGTCCCTTCTTTGCCCTTCATGTCCTGACAGGTCTGACTGGGGTCCTTATCCTGTGTTGGTGCAGGAGACATACCCACCAGATAAATACAGCACTACAATAGCAGTGTCTGTATGACTAAACATCAAGAAAGGGAGAAGGAAATAACTAGTGTTGATGGATTTGGGAGGATGGGGAAAGTAAAAAGTTAAAAAAAAAAATGGAAGGCATTGCTTTTCTCTCTCCCTACTGCTCCTAATGTTTTCTGTTCTGTTTTTCTTCTGTCTTGGTCTCTCTTTTTTGCTTTCCAAAATCCTCCTTCCCCCACATTAACAGAAGTAATGCTTAAATGTTTGGAATTAAACAGCATAAAAAGATAAATAAATGTTTCTTCAGGAACCAGGAACAAAAGGCCAGGTTTTGGAAGACCTGCAGGCCCTTAAGGATGCACAAGAATATTTTGTGAGACCTTTTACATCACAGAGATCCTTGCCTCCCATTGGTTTTGGTGAGACTGCATTCTGCCCCTCAAGCTACCAGATACCTTTCTAGTAGCTCACAAAAGCAAACAGGCAAAAGGAAGGCTTATGTGAAGGGAGAAGCTGGCTGCAAAGTACCAAGCAGAGTCTAAAGCACAGTGTGGTTGCCTCCTTCAATTTCCAACACAACTTTCTCCTTCCCAGTAAAGGAATGTTTTCTTACCCTCCTTACTGGTGCTCTATAGGTGTAGGGTTCTTGCTCTTATTGTGGGGTTTAGGCTCAGTGGACCTTGGGAAATGGTCTGTGAGGCACAAAATGGACATTTCACTGAAGTGGGCACATCCACCTGTCACTGCTTAGGCTTAAAGGACTGGAGGTCCCCTCTCCAGGACTACAGCATAGGCACGTGGAAGACAGAGACATGGGTCCTGGGTTTTGCTTTTGAGCGTTGTTTTGCTCTCCTACTACTTCACAGGAGATACAAAGGGATGGTGGAAACATCTGCCTTTAAATATAAAGCTGTTTTCCTGGAGAGGAAAACAGGTAGAAAAAATCCCACCAGCACCAAGGGTCTAAACCCCACCAAACACTCAATTCTGTTCCTGCTCCTTTTTCTTGGACTGATCTATCTGCTCATCACTGTTGTCCTTCTAGTTTTCAGATGTCATAGATCACTTTTTCTACTCTTTGCAACTTCCCACCCATCTCTGGAAAATGTCTCACAAGTCCAAACTGATCCCACAAGGAAGCAGGACTCAAACATGTTCGAAGGGAGTTCAGGGCACCTTTGATAAAAGGCTGCCTCACACTGCAGGAATGTGCATATGACAAGGAAAGCACCAAGGGTGGATTATGCACCTTCTCACAGATTAAAAGGAGTATGTGTCTTTCTGCACAGGGGCAGTGCTCTGCAGATGCCAGGCCACTATCACGCACCCTGGCACATCTCTTGGGGAAGGATGCAGAACTGAGCATGTTGCTCCTCTGGACAGCCAGTTGCCAAGGCTAACTGATCTTAGAGGGTAGTCTGACTCCTGTAACAGTCCTAAATTAGAGAGGCAGAAATATGGCATAAAGCCACTTGGCCTTTCTCCCTTCCTTCAGATTGGTGAGGCTTTCAGTGGATACAAACATCGCTAAATCATGTGATTGGTGCTTAGCTTAGTAGACTTGTCTGACGAGTGCTTCAGTGTAGAAAAGAAAGTCAGGCAGTGACAAAGCCTTGCAGCAAAGTAAATAAAGATGAATTCAGAAGTGTAGGGAGTGCTCAGTAATGTCACTCAGAAGAAATTGCATTCAGTCTGAGCAAAATGTAGGGCAATAACAAAAAGAGCCAAACAGGAGCTCCATGTTGTTTGTTTCACTGTTGGCTGTAATTAAATAAAACTCACGATTTTCAGACTTTCAAGATGCCACCACCCCCTACTTTGAATGCACATTTGTCTGTCACTGTTCTTGGGGGTTTTTTT
Organism: Chaetura pelagica; assembly: GCF_000747805.2. Lineage (NCBI taxonomy): Eukaryota > Metazoa > Chordata > Aves > Apodiformes > Apodidae > Chaetura > Chaetura pelagica. Next base: position 803,495 of record NW_009951793.1, on the reverse strand, counting down.
GAAGGCTTGTAGCTGGATGCATCCCAGACCCCTTTGCACTGGTTCCCAGAGGGTATGCTGGAAGAACTGGCACTGAGAGCCTGCAGGACACGTGCCTGGAGAAAGGATTGATTGCAAATGACTGAGCCAATACCTCTCAGCAGATAACTGGAAGCCAGGAGCTTCAGCCAGCACACAAGCTCACAGCAGCTGCTGGAACCTCCTCAAGGACACAAATAAGCTATGGATGGTCTCCTGTAAAGGGAGGTCCTGACATGTATATGTGACAGAGATACCTATGAGGGGTGGGAGGGATGGTCATTATTTCAGCTTCTGAGGAGGAGAGGGGACCCTGTGGTGTACAAGCAGATGTGCCAGTACTCTCCTTGTACATCTGCTCTCTGTCTCTTCTTTCCTTCCTCTTACATCCTGCAACCAAGACCACCCAGTGAAAATGAGATTGTTGAAACCATCTAGTGTTTCCTTTGAAACACTACATTAATTTGTATTCATTTCCACAGCTATCTCCTAAGGTACATAAATACTTCCCCTTTGTTACTGATAAGAAAACAAGCAGGAGAAGAGCAGGCTTTTCCGAAGTGACCTCTGATTCAGGTTCTCCAACCTGGTTTTTGGGAGTGTCTTGTACATGTCATTTCTAACACAGCCAACAAGAACTGTGAAGCTCCAAACCTCCAAGCATCTGGCTCCCACCACCTCAAGTGAGATGGCCAAAATTCCCCTTTAGAAAAACCGCTACCCAATGACACACTAAGTCACTGCTTGGAACTGCATTAAAATTCAGGTGTTCCTGACATTGAGTACATATTCACTAAACCCCTCTAGCTTTCTGGCTAGCTGACAGATTGCACCATGCCAGGGAAAGGAGCCAACATGACTCATGCTCAATCACCGTGATGCCAAGGCAGTGCTGAGTGCTGTTTTAGGGGGGATATGCTGCAAATGTGTTAAGCATTATCAGTATTAAAATATTATTAGTATTATTTATGAGGTATCTCCACATGTCCTAGATGTCACTAGCCAAGATCAAATTCAAATCAGACAGAACGTTACATAAACACGTGGTAAAACATGCTGCCTGCTCCAAAGAGTTTTTAATTTAACTGAACAGGACAGGCTAACGATGCATTACGATCTCTGCTTTGCACACAAGAAGCCAGAGTACAGGGAAATGAGTGGATTTACCCAAGGGCAGGTAGAAGACATGGGGTTCAGCTGGGAACTGAGCAAGAGTCTCCTAATTTGGTCTCCAGCGTCAGCGACCCAAGATCGTTCTCCGTCTCAGCTACAACTGCATTTGCTGAGGACAGTGCCCACAGGGAGAAATGTTTCTCCCATAAATCTTTTCTGAGAACAATGGGAAAAGTGTCCAAGTCTCCACTTCATAGCAGAAAGGAACGTACTGCATATAGATTACCATAAATGCAGGGCTCCCCACACCCATGCAGAGAGGTGTCTGGCTGTTCAGGTGCACTGCACACAGACAAACTGGAGCCAGAAGATCTGTGCTCTCTACCTCCACCCTCCACTGATCCCTTGAGCTGGGATCTCAAGATAAAATTCAGCTCATAGTTACGATAGTGTAACACTAAGTCCAGCCTAATACCCACACATGTCTCTTTTTTCCTATCTGCCAAAGATTTCCAAGGGTGCTCCAGGTTCCTTTGATGCTATGTAAGCCTGCCATGGAAGCCCAAATTATCAACATACGTGACTGCAGAACAACCAGCTCCTAATAAGGTTGTTCCTACACAGCAAGTTGCTAACAGTGCAAACTAAAGCCTCCATCATGGGTACAGCACAGTTCAGCTACCTTTTTTATGTCTTTCTGCCTGTTGTATTTGTCACCTCTCTTCAGATTTAAGACTAGTAGTACATTGCTATTCCCACATTTGTATTCCTGTGACCCATTTGCTTTCATATTGATTCATCTTCACAGTATTTATTCTGTAGTTTGTGACAGCCTCTGAAATAATGCATCTTCCTCTTATTTACAGGCTGACTTATTTTTCCCTATATAGTTTCCAGTCAGAAGCTACAGATGTGCATTCATCTTTCATTTTGGACATACCAGTTACAGCATAGCTCATTGCCCCATCCTTTCCAGCCATGCCAAGTATTTCCCTTTCTCTTTTCAGAGTATTTCTTATAAGCCTATTAGTTCTGTTTTAATTTTTAAAAAACATCCCCAATTCCACATAAGTCTGCAGGAGCTGCTCCTTTGCTGGATTACTCTTCAGTAATCCATCCCACAGCCATCCATCTTCCATTGGGTTAATTAGTGACAACGAAAGGATCATTTGCATTCCCATTGTCCCATGCGGGTTTTATTGCCATCTCCATTAGTCAGCTACCCTCAGACTCCTCCCCTCCTCCACAATATGTGCACTGTTTAAATACTGCCCACTTAACTACCTCATTTCCAGCCTACTTCCCTTTTGCTTATTGCAAAAAAAGTGACTTCACCATAAAGATGAAATGAAGTTGATTGTTTATCTAGGACATAGCTAGTACAAAATGCTGGTAATCAGAGTACAAAACCCAGGCATGTCCCCCTGCCCCAGGGGACACAGCTCACGTGGGGCCACTGCAGCCTGCCAAGATCCATCACAGGAAAGGCTGTGTCATGATGCTGACATTTCACCTCTGAAACCCTCTGGGTGAGTGGATTACCAAGCCAAAGAGAGACATCAAATTACTGATAACCTGCTCATCTGGCAAGGGTAGGCCAGATAACCAGCAATAAGATAACATATGATAAATTAATTATTTGTGGCTGCTTCATGCCCAGTGCATCCCTGTCAAGGGTCCATCAGTATCTTCACATGCTGTTCTCCAAGATAACATACTACCTATTACTAGATTCAAGATACCTGCAGCTGGCAGACTCATCACCTTCTGCAAATTTATTCTCCTACGGCTTACGTGCAGTGTATCCCTTTCCAAACAGATTTAGCAGTAACTTAACAAAACTCACAAAGCTTAACAAAGCTCTCTACACAATCTTTTTTTCATCTGACAATGATTTTTCCTGTCCAGATACAGACATGCAGCCAGCAGTGTACCAGACAAGACTACTACAAAATCTTTAGCTTTAGGCTTTCTTGCTAATAACCTACCCTTATACTTCAAGGCTTCTTACATCTCTAAGACATACCAGGACCACAGTCTCCTTTCACAGCTGCCTCTAGTGCACTCACATACCTTGTGGGGTTTTACACCCTTGTATGCAGTAGGCAAATTCAGGGGAGGAAAGTCAGGATTTGGACGAAAAGAGTCCCTTCCTCAAGTCCCATGCCTAATACTCTACTGACCACATCCACATTCTTCTCCAAGCAGAATCAGTCCACAGCCCTTGGCCTGTCCCACTTCAGCTTACTTATGGCAACTCAGCAATGACAGGAATGAAAAAAAATCAGAAAAAAAAACCAGTTTTCCTGGAGATTCAGGAGACAGAGAGAGACCTGAGGGGTCTTTCACCTGAAGAGTGAAAACATTACTGTGACCTGTGCTTAAGCATCCATCCATTTTGCTGCCAGGACGTGCTTTGCTCCATGTGTCCATTCCCATGGGACATTTTGCTATGTAAGAAATTATGTCTGTTTTGGCCTGAATCAAGCAAGGGACCAAAATATTTTCCCTTAGGTAACTGCAGTCACCACTTATCAGAAAGGAAAAGAAGGGATGGTCCTGTTATCGCATCTCTTCAGAAGAGGAAAAAGCCCCTCTGCACTACCAGTTTTCTGGAAAAGAAGTTGCCATACCCTTTTCTATGACAGGAGGCATTTGCATCTGCACCTCCATGGCATGTAAAGCATAGTCTTCTCTTTGGCACGCTTCAAGTACCCACTTAATTTCACCACATTTAAAGAGCTCTCACATTATTTATGGCAGCAAGCGGAAGGAAAAGAAAAACCAGAGCGTAGGTCAGCATAGTAAAGACAAACTTGGCATGCCTGGAGGAGCCAGTCACTGAGAACCCACAGTAAATCTTGTAAAATGAGTGCAAAAGAGCTCCCATCACTTTCCCGGAAAGAACAGCCTGTCCCTAAAGCCAGCTCTGCTCCCAGCCCCTCTGCCATTGGGAAGGATGACAAATCACCAGCCAAGAGCCAGGTGGCCGAGGTCCTGCAGCCCTGTGGGGTGAGGGACCTTTGCCAGGCAGGGGCTGGGGGCCAGGGCACCCACAGGGTGCCAGGTTAAGAGCCAGCCACGTGCTCAAACCCCTGCATGCTGCACCAAGCTGATAAGGTTTTCCTTCCCTTTTCCCCCTCCTTGCTCTGCACCCTTCCCACACACCTGCCACGAAGACTGGGGAGGAGGATATGGAGGAAAAACAGAAATTTGCACCAATATTTTGTGTGCCCTGACCCCTATTATAATTTTTTGTTTAAGTCCAGCTTGATTTCTCCAGGGTAATTAGTTCCAGTGATCCCTTCAAATCTACTTTTCAGCCTCACAGAGCCATAAATTTCCAAGTGACAAATGTCACGCCAGGCCAGACTGTCATATACAAAGCTCTTTGTTGGTCCTGTCTCTCCATGCTTTAAGACCATTTCCATAAACCTCCCCACACAAACACATACCTGATCCTTTCCTCCCCCAATAGCAGTCAAACTTTCTCTCTCGCACTCCCCCTTTCAGCCTCTTGGATGCTGCTTTACAGGGTTTTGTTTGAAGGTGTATAAAAAAGAAATGATAGACTTGTGTTGGCCCTGTTATAGGCTGCTGCATGACAGCTTTTCAAAGGAAGTTTGCCTATGCATGTGTAAGATATACAACGACATAGGCCACACATGTAGGATAATCACCAGCTCATAATAGTCTTTCATTGGGAAGACAAGTTCAGGTGTTTCAATGGTTTGGCTAGTGTTTCATTTCTTCACCTAGCCTACCTAGGGTTTTTGATGACACAACTGATGCACATGTTTTTAAATAGTCAAAGTTCTCTATTTTAAGCCAATCATACCTATTTGGAAACAATCTTTTTCTTGAGAAGGACTTTAATTCACATGTTTGGGAAGTCTGCCCTATTTTCAAGACCCCATCAAATCTTGACCACCACATCTCTAATCTCAATAGTGTATAAATTTGAGGATCTGTGTTTAATTTGTTGCATAATATGTAAACAGGGAGCAGTATGGACATACATGTATGTGTTTATCTGTTTGTTTGGGGAAGAGTAGAACTAAAGTACTCCTTTTTCACCCAGTCACTGAGTACTGTGGATCAGGTTTTTGCCTCTTGTTTCTCATCCCAGACCACTGACCCCACAGACAGTTCCACCTGCAGGCTGGTGAGTTACAGCACAAGACTGTGATAAAGCAGTCAGAACAGAGAAGAGCAGGAATCCATGAAACTCGTATCATTCCCAGGGAAACACAGCCAATTTTGTACACAATCCAAGGAGAGGGAATCACTCTTCCATAGGAAGGAATCTTGCACTTTCTAGCAGTGCTTCTGCTTCCTTTCCAGATGTCAAATGGCTCAAAACAGTGAAGTTAAAACAAAGAGCATAGCATTGGAGAAGCTGTCATGGGTGATTCTTTAGAAACAGAGATGAGTCTGTTTAGAGTCCCAATACAGTGGCAAATTATGCCCCCCTGGCACGGGCAGAAAAACAGCTGCAGGAAAACAAATCTGAATTCCCCAAGCCCTTCATAATGCAGCCGCTTTCTAATGGGCTTCAGAACATGTGGTAGTATGACGGAAAGGTTTTATTAACACAGAACCTGCATAACTCAATTGGAAGTTTTAATCCATTCCAAATCATATCAATAAAGCCTGTCTGCCTAATCCCCATTCTACAGATGGAATCACTGTGGATAGTGTCTCAACTTGAGGAAACAAACTGGGACAACTCCTGTGCTTACCACCCACTGGCTTTCCAAAAGGTTTCTCTATTTGAACTAGGCAGGAATAGCCCATAACTCCATCAATCCGTGGAGCTCTACTTGATGCACCCATCCTGCACATTGCTGCCACACACCCTGCTTAGCCGTCCATGCTGGGATGGAACTTCCAGCTGAGGGAAAGGGTGAAGAATAGAAGATGGCAACTGCTTCAGTCTTGCCAGTGTAACCCAACACTCCATATGTGAGAAGAGCACAGAGCTGCAGTCAAAAGCAGAGCTCAGATTTGTTACAGTTCATTTATTAGACCACTTGCACATACATAATCATGTTTTCTGCAGCACAGATATCATTGGACATCCTCAGCGTGGCTTTGAGACACACACATCCTGAAAACTGCACAAAAAACTATCTCATAGCAGGTCTGGGATACAGATCCCACACCCATAGGAGCTGGGCTTCTTAGGATTGTATAAACGGAAGTAAAGAAACACCCAGTACACACCGTGTAGTAGGGAAGCTTGTCAGGCCTTTCTTAACTCTTAACATGGAAGATAGCAAGACACCAGGGTTTTATCAGTTACCACAGATAAAGCTGTATGAATTTGGTGCTTGTGGCAGCACGATGAAGAGAGAAGCGAAAACCCAGGGCAGGGCTTGCAAGACAAAATTCAATCACTCAGCTCTACCACTTGTGATTTCAGATTAAAACTTTCACCTCTTTCTACAGCAGCACCTCCATCTTGCCCAGCCCTACATAATGTTTAGTTGTGGCTGTAGGTTCAAGCCTAGGAAAAAGCTCTCTATGCTGGTAGATTCCTTTTGCTGGTGTCCTGTGGACACGATCTCTGTTCAAGCATTTCTGCTCTCTTTCTCTGCCATGAGCTTACCCTGTTTCTAGACTAAACAACTATAATATGAAGGGTCACTTATGAAGATTCTCTGCAGCCGTATAATTTATTTGAAGACTATAAAATCTAGACAAAACACCAAAAAACACAAATCCCTGTCGTGTTGCTGGATGTGTAGTGAGGGAAGCATTGTTTGTTTTTCACTGACCCTTTAAAACAAATGTTTTCCTGTCTGGATTGGAAAACATGCCGCCTCTGAGTAAAATTTTACTGAAATCTCCTTTCTGTTTTCTGTTGCTCTTCAAACAGGGAATTTCAGAGACTGCTTCACTGATGAGGAAAAAAATGGATCTGGTTTATTTCAGGAGCAGAGGCTGTGCCTTGGTTCCCTCTGATATATGAAACATTCCTTGATTGTGCAAATGCATCCTGATAGTGTCTTTGTGTTCCTGTCACTCCTGATTTATGGGGGCCTTTTCTCCACGCAGAAGAAGAATTTGCATTTCAATTTCCATTACTTGTACCTCTCCCCGCAGCACTCCAGCCCTGGAAGGGAGCTCGTGCTCTGCTCCCCTCAGCTGCCCCACACTGCACCAGCATCAGGGAGGATATGGGAGCAGGGGTGGTACAGGCACTGCTCTATGAGAACAAGATCTGCTGAGATCTCCAGTGAGATGTTTGTTTGCTTATGCTCAGTGAGGACTCTTGGCATGTTTGGTCCTGTTTCTCATCCCTTCCTCCATGCTGTGATGGAGGAGGACAGCAGCAGCCCTGTGTCCTGTCTGGGTCCCAACAGGAAGGCCCTCAAGTGCTCACCCATTCTGAGAAACAGCAGTCAACAAAAGAGCAAGAAAGACTTGGGTATGGCTCAGGGTTGTCCCTCCAGGTGACTCACCCCTGTCTTCATTCTTGCAGGGGTGGCAGAAGCAGGAGCAGGAGGATGAGTCGTCCTCCCCTGGGGACACATCCTGCCTTGTTTCCTACAGGGTTGTCCCTGTTCTGACAACACAAGCTTGCAAGCAGACTCCTATCCAAGATCAGCTGAGGCCACAGCAAACATCTTGGACATTTGGTGGGTTCAACAGGGGTCCAAAAGACACTCTCCCTCCTAGGCTTTGCTCTTACCTCTCCTGCAAACCCTGGCAGCCACAGTAAGTTCCCAGGCTCTGCTCTCCCAGCCATGCACTGCCTCTTCTCCTTTGTGCAGCCTGGGTGTGCTGTCACAGGCAGCCTAAGCACAGCATTGTTACCGTTTGACTCAGGTTCCACAGCAATGCTCTCGATCCCCTCCCCTTCCCACCCAGGTAGGGAACCCTCTGAGCCTGCACGAGGGATGGGTTTGAAGCCAGCAACATGTGCGAAACTGCATGGGCTGCATTACAGACCCCATCACTGTCCACCTTGCAGCTAAATTTGTGCTTTGATGGATGTAGCTCATGTCTACCTATGAAACATCACCAGCTTTGAAAGGAGAGGGGAAAAAAAAAAGGAAAAAAAAAAAAAAAGATAGCTCCAGAAACAGAGAAGGAGTTGCCAGGACACATCAAGCTTTAAAGATGTGAGTTGCAGAAATGCATTAAGGCTCTTTATTCAGAGCTGTCAGCCCCGCAGCTGTTATCAACACTGAACTCTGTTGGAAAAAAAACAACAAAACAAAACAGGGAAACAAACTGAACTTTGAGGGTTCACTTGGATATTAAGGCCATGGATCCACAATAGGCTCTTGGAAGTAAAGTGTCTTGTTGTGTGCCAGAAGCCTGCGTGTCCTTAATTTGCAATGGCCTGAAATAATATATTAAAAAATACATTTTGCTTCTACTTGTTTGAAGTTCATTGTTTTGACTATTGCCTATTACCATGTTGACTTTTACATTATCATACAAAGCCAAAAGGAAACACACCGATCAGATGAAAACGTACATATCATTTCCAGGGGGTGGAGGAGTGACAAGTTTTTCCTGATTTCACTGAATCAGCAATTTCCCACTGAAACCAGCTCCAGGGCTTCCAAGTACCCCAGATGCACCAGTGGGAAGTCACATGCCATCCCCAGTGTGCATGTGAGTCACTGCACACATTTGGGCAGATTCAAACACTCAACTTTTGGTCCCTTTTTCTCCACTGAGCTCTATATTTTGGCTTTCAGATGTTTCTACAGAATAGCATATAATGTTAGGCAGCATCTGCCCTATTTATTCATCTCCCAGCTGGCTGCAGAGGGGTGGCAGATCAGTCACTCTAAACTTATGAATGCTGACACAGATTATCTGCCCCGTGAAGAACTGTTTAACCAGCTTAAGCTGTGGGAGATCCCATCAACCTCTTCCCTGAGAAGCCCTACAGCAAAGAACTGGCATAATCTCACAGCCTACGGCATGCACCCTACCCCAGGAGTAAGCTATCCCATTCCCCAGAATTTCTAATCCCGTTTTCCTCCTCTGGCTTGGTCTCTTTGCAGCGCCCATCATCCCTTCTTCAGGGAAGGGCCAGCCTGAAGGACATGAGGGACCACGGTGGGATGGGGCAGGAAACTGCACCCTTATTTTCCACATCTGGACCGGCAGCCCTTCTTTTAGCACCGTGTGTCATGCTACTAAGGACACAGAGCAAAGCCCCATAGCCCTCAGTCCCCTAAGCCTGGCAGGTTTACACAGCAGGTGGAGGAAAGGCAATTACTGAAGGTCCTTTCTCACCTGCCTGATTCCAAATGGTTTGCTTTCATTACAGCAGATAAAAACATAAGCCAGTTGGTTGGCAAATCCAAGCCCAGAAGTCACATTCCCTCAGCAAGTCACACAGTTTCAGAAGAGAGAGGAGCAGGAAAGACCGAGCTAGCCACATCTTAAGCAGACAGTTAAATAAGGAAAGACAGCTCAACATTAGCATTTCTACTACCTGCTCTTTTTTTTCTTTCACTTCCCCCACTCCCCCTCAAGCCTAGCTTTAAGAAAATCTCAAAATGGGCTGATTTTAAGGAGGACTAGAACTTCTGGCAATGTATGATGACTAATACATTATGAATGACAGAAACTTGGTGGAACGATAAAGAGTAAATAGCATTTTACAATACCTGGCTGCAAGTTATGTAGAAAACTTGGTTCAAGTCAAAGGGTTGGAGAAATAACGCAGTATTTAAAATATCTTTGTGAAGTTAACTCAGAAAGCTTAAAACTCTTAAGAAGGAAAACTCTAAGTGCAGAAGATCATCCCACCAACTCTGCGTGAATTCATAACCCCAGTAGCTGCAATACATACATAATCTCATGCAGCACATTTATCATTAGGGCTCTAAAGGCAACAGGGTGTTAAGTTTTGAAAGAAACAGGGACACAATTTATCAAAATTAAGATGGGGAATTCACCTGTAAGCTGACACAAAGAACACAGCTTCTTACTGCTTTAAGCAATTGCTTCTTGGATCAGCTAATTCAAGCAATCACAAGCAGAAAGCAGCTATTCCCAACTTCATTTTCAGTAACATGCAGGAACTAATTAAATAAGTGACAATATCCGAGCCCTTAAGTAATAGGGTTCACAACTCAATTAAGTACAATGTGTGAGGAGAAGGCAGTGAAAAGATACATAAGTGACACTAGATATTAGGAAAGTGTTTAGAGCACGAGAGTCATTCAGAAGGACACTAGTGCAGAGTAAAAGAAGCAAGTGCTGTACAGAGGGCTTGAATAATACATAAGTGATGTGGGAAGGGAGCTCTCGGTGGGGTCACAGAATCTACAGAAGATACAAGTTATTTCAGGTAGGACAAAACAGCCTCTCAAGACCAGAGAGGAATCCTTAGGTAATGGAGAGAGACTTAACCAAGCAAGGCAGATGGTCAATACAAATGATAGGTGACTCTGTGTCAATAATAATAAAGTTATTATATTAGAAAATCTGTGTTAAAGACAAACCAAGAGAGCTGGCAGGATTTCAAGCGGCCACAGCCTGTGCAAGGGAGCTGGGGTCCCTGCATCCAGCTCAGCATTCCTTGGCCCAGCACATTGCCATCAAACAAGGGGTCCAGCTGCAAAAGGACTGGGAGGAGAAAGGCCACAGAAACTAGGCAGGACTGGTCAACTCAGGTTGTGATGGATTTTGCAGAACCTAAGGAGATTCAATGAAAGGTAATAGAAGTGATGGACAGTGTAGGAACACTGTCATCTGTAGGGAA
>NW_009951793.1:785446-792522 GCF_000747805.2 Chaetura pelagica | reverse complement strand
CTTGTTTCTGGTCCCTTTCACCAAGGAAATCCTCCTCCCCCTTGCTACAAGCACCTATTACATTAGCAAGAACCTTGATTCCTTCCAGGACTGTCACCTAAGCATATCCTTGGCTTGGGGCTTTCTATCTGCTACTGCATAGGTCCTACATCTTCTGTAGAGTGCACAGAATATTTCATGGACCTATGACACGTGAAAGTACATTTTTGGCTGCTCATTCTGAATTGAGCGGCATAGTGGCTCATCACTGCAAGGTGCTGGATAAGGCAACTCCAACCATTCTTTTTGGTGCAGAGCTCCTCCAAATAGGAAAAACAGTACAAGCATATAAAACAACAAAAATGGTAACTGAAGAACTTCCGTGCTCCCAGCACAGGGCTGAGAGGAGTGGCATTAGAAGATGCCCAATCCAAACCTGGTAGATGGGAAACGTTGACCACACATTCCATTTCAATATATGATTAAACAAGAGAACTCTCTGCCACAGGAAGGTAGAAAGACCAGGACCCGCCCCTCCCCCATCATTCAATACAGAACCAAGCAACCCATAGGAAAATAAAACCATATCCAGAGTTACCATCATGAGAGGGACTCAAAGCCCCCAGCATTTCCTACAACAATCTCTAACACATGGGATTAATACACACCTGCCTGGAGCGAGGTCTGGACACCTTGTGCAGTGCTCCCCGCTATGGTTAATCACCAGCAGTTATGCACTGGACTAGCCCCAGCTCAGCCACTCCTCTTTCATCTGAGCTGGATGACATTTATAATCAAGGCAATCACATTTACTGCTCGATTTTTTTAAGTGCCTAAGTATACAGGGGTAACAGGCAGACAAGTCTCTGAGCTGGAGCATGGAGCAAGCGAGGCATCACGTGAAGGCTGCTGTGAGTCACAAGAGGGCATCTGCATTAACTTCTCTGATGTTTGTTTGGTTTGGTTTTTTCCCTCTTCCAGGATCAGTTTGCTCTCATCATTTTGAGTCAGACCTTCACAGATCAGGCCAAGCAAACCCTGCTGGACACCCCATTTTCAATTTATAAAGATAACTGTTTGTATTAGTCCAGCTGCTACAATTTATGCTAGTTAATGCCCCAGAAGGTAGAGACAATTTTCAGACAGCTGTCACCTTCCACACCAGTCACTGTCACAGTGAGACCAGATCGACAAATCAGACTTAGCCCAGTACTAGAAGTGCCCAACATCCTCTCCACATCAGCTTATTCTGTAAGATAAACAGGCAGAGGAATGTTTGCTTAGCTCACTGTCCAGGGAAAATGCAGCTACAAAACTGTATTGCATTGGGATGCCGCCGTGACACAAGCCAGTTTCAGGATTAGTAGATTGCTTTGCAGCCAGATTTCTTGCAATGTTTTACCTAGCTCAGCTAGCCTGAATGCCAAGTGCCCAAGCCTTCTCTGAGCTCCAAGCTCCTTTTCAACTATGGCACTTGACCAACTTCTCTTTATGGATTGCCAGCACTCCAAACAGTGTTCCGAATTCCTAATTAATTTGCTACTCATTTCCTTATCATTGGAAAAGCATATGCATGCAGGACTACAGCTTACACACATGTATTATGAGCTGTTGGAACACAGGACACTTCCTTTCAATCTAAGATTAGTCTAAATCTCAGAATGCCACTCCCTGCCTGCTGTTGCTTTTCTTTGCTCCCAGGATATTGTTTACTCCTTTTTACATCCCTCAGGGTATTCCTCATCTCTTTCCTTTTGAGCCACTTCCCACTCCTTCCACCCTCTTTCCAGCCTGCCTGTCCCACTGTTGTGATGCCAAATTTCTTCTGCAACCTTGCTAGATGTCACTACTTATAGTAGTGAACTGAACTGAACATTCCCACCCCTGCTCTGACATATTCTCACATTGCAACCCTCCCTCTCATCATAAAGCAGGGGGGAGGGAGGGGAATGCCACCTCTTATTTTTACATATGGCATAGACCCCAGCCTGTTTTTAGATAAGGCTATGGCAGAGCCAGAGCACTGGAGCTGCCTGGGGTAACTAATGATCTCATCTTCTGCAAACCATGAGCTTTTCTCTTGGTTCATTCTCTTTGACCTTAGCACAGCCTTAAATATTGAGCTGCTGCATCCTCCTGGAATTCAGCGTTGACATCTCTTGCTCCTGCCTGGCTTCCCCTCATCTGTGACACAGCTACTCTGCCTCCTTCTGGAGCTCCTTCTGTAAGTAAGTCCTTTTCTCTTGTCCTATCTCCATGTATGCTTTTACCCACTGTGGCCTTTTGATTTCCTTTTTTAAAACAAAACCGTAAGTCGTCCCTCCTGGACTGCAGCAATACTCTGGAAACCACCGTCATTGTGCATGGGGGTGCTCCCAGCCTTTATCACTCCTATTGATGGTACCCAGTAGAGTCTAGGACACTCCTAGGACTTGTGGGTTTTGGCTACAGCCAAGGAAACAGTGATAGGGCTTCCAGTCTGGCTGACTGGTAACTGCCATATTTCTTCTTAGTTTTGAGCCTGATCTACGGCTCCTTTCCCTAGAAATCTGTGAGCCAGCAGTGACAGAGGCACACGCAGCAGACAGGCCTCTTCTCCAGGCTCCAACTAGAAGGATCCTAGCAACACAGTTCCTAGTATGTTTGAGTTGGGTTGCAAATGTCACAAGCCATGGTGCATTCATCAGCTTAACAACTTCACAGGCACAAAGCTCTTCTGAATATTCAAAATATTCATCTCCTTACTCCTCCAGAAGCCTCCAGCATTTCTACACTCTCAAAGAAAATCTACACCATCTCTGGGACAGAAACTTTTCCTATCGTTGTAAATTCCTTCCAGGTTCCCCCTTGACTTGTCGCTAAGTCAAACAACCCGTAACTGACATTTTTAATCTTTCCTGCAGAAAAAACCCTCTTTCCAGGACGATGTCTTGCTGTACAGCTAAACAATAAACTCTTTAAAGTAGGGACTCTTCCTATGTTTATACAGGGTAAACCACAAGCAGTTCCTGATCTTTTTGCATAATAGTGAGAGCAAGGTGCTCTGAACTGATGAATTTCTGAAGCTTTTCTGACCTGTGTCTTATCCCTCCAGAAGTCCCCTTTTCAGGAACAGGTCTCTGCCTTAGTGCTCCTGAGAGTCCCACTTCAGAGAGACAGAGAGGGTTGGAGGCGATGAGATGCAAACACAAGGCATCATTAGTTCTGGTCACAAAACTACCCTCTTTATCCTCCCTGGGTTTGCCTATCTTCCTTACACCTTGCAACACCTCCCAGGATACTTCTCCTGCAACTCTGTGCACTTTTTGCTTCCTCCCTGTGTTCCCAACATCTTGCCAGTTTACCACCCCCCTGGACTAGGTCCATTCCTTGTTCCCAACAGAGCACCCTATTCCCTGCCAGCATGGCAAGCAGCAGCAGCCACCATGGCTGCTCAGGCACTGCACAAGTTCTGGTTGGCCACCTGGCATGGCAGGCTGACAGGCCAGGCCATCACTGCCTTTCAGTGGCTGGTGGACCAAGCAGAATAGATGAGGACTCTGCTCTGCCCATCCTTCCTTTAGTGAGGGCACCAGTAGAACTGTGCTCTTCCATCCACCCACCTCAGATTATGAGATCAAAATGGACCAACAGGTTCTTATAGGGCCACATTGATCACCTCCACATCATTTCTTTTGAAAACAGAGATAAAAAGAACTACAGTAATAGTATTAACAGTGCAGCCCAAGATTGCACTGAACTTTTCTTCTGATACACTGATTTGTAACATCATAACTAATTCCCTTACCTTTATCAGCTGTAGGACTCTAAACTTGTGCTGCACGTTTGAACAGCTTTCAGATGTACAGATGGGAGATGTTATTTAGTAAAGGAGTCTTATTAATCATTGTTACTGTTTCCCAGTCTCCATTTTACTGCAATCTTCATCCACACTTCCATTTCCTCTTACCCTCACTCATTTCCCCACTTTGCCTCAAGTCCCACTGCACTCAAACATGCTCCCAGTATCACTTTCCTACTGTTCACATTGCACAAGGAAAAGCTATCATCTTGCTTGGAATTGAATAGCTCAATCTCAAATTAATTCAAAAGAAACTATTTTCATATTTCCTCTTTTTAAAATTTCTGCTCTGGCATCTTTTCCATCCTTTTCTGCACTAAAAGTACAACAATACTGCTGAAGATGGAGGGGTCAGGAGGAGAAGTGGCTCAGGAACCAACCAATATAGTAAAAACCAAGAAGCTGCTACTTCCAAATATTACAACAATGATCTCTAAATTGCTTGCAATATGAGGCAGCTCCATCACTTAAAAATTGAATAGCATCAACTGAACTGGGGAAGCAACAGGCCACACATTGTATTTGGAAAGCACCTCAGAAGCCAACCCAGACTCCTCTAGAGAAGGGAGTTTTCAAGCTAGGCCTAGCAAATTGGATGAAATAACCTCTAAAAGCAGAGCATCTGAACATTTACAAAAACATGCTGTGACAAACGCCACACTTTTCTTTTTTTATACACAGTAAAGAAACTCATGTCTTATCACCCCCCAAACACTTTTAACATGCCAAGCAGTGAATGAAAAATATTGGTCAGTGTTTACACGCCAGCAAGATTAAAATCCTTACTATAGGAGTGAATTAATTTTGTGATGGAGAGAGATTCATTTCTAGGCTGTCTCACTTGTTGCTTAAATACACTTATTATCTAGAAAGGAGAACACCCAGTGAGTGACAAAATTGCAGACAACACCAAGTTATCTGAGGTAGCCAAGACCAGAAGGAACAGGGAAGAACCCAAGTGAGACCTAAACAAACAGACAATGTGATAATAAGTTATATTCAATGTTGGTAAATGCAAACAATGCTTCTAAAGAGGAGAAAACCATACATTATTCACACATCTTTCAGATTCATGAAATGACTGTCTTACCAAAGAAAGCAATTGAAATGGCAATAGGAACAGTGGAATGCTGAGCTCATCATAACTGTGCAGCTGTGGTGAAAAACCCATCCACGATATCAGAATGCAGGAGGAACAGGATGAAGCAATACAAAGACTGTGCTGAGCCCTCTATGATTCAAGGGTGAGATCACACCAAAAATCTTATATGCAGTGCTGGTCACCACCTCAAAGGAAAAAATACAACACACTGAAAAACAAAAAAACACCCAAAAACCACAGAAATAGGGAGGATGGGTAAAACAAAGCCACAGCCATGAACACAGTACAAAATTTAGGAGGAGATACCCTGTCAGCTCTTGGAGGTGGAGCACCAATTTGGCCTAAGGTGTCACAGAATCATGGAAATGTTCCTACCTTCTCCACTGCATTTCAGGCAGAACAGCCACCTGGACATCCCCCCTTACCACTCCCAACCAAGGTGGTTCAGTTGTTTCAGGACTGGCCCACAAGAATCAATCTTGCATTGAATTTAATTCCTATGAATATTAAAGCTCATAGCTGGAAACATCTCTCATTTTTTTCAGTGGTTGATTTCCCCCTTCCCTCTGCTCTTGCTATTATTGAATTCCCTACTTTGTTATGTAAAGTAATTTGTGCTATTGTGTTCAGAGAATACGGGTAACACCGCAGATAGCACACAAAATAAGATGATATTGTATCACTTATCTGAAAATCTGTGCTTACAGCAGAGGAGAAAGGCAGAGAGAGGATGCCTGCAGAAACACCAGGTGGGGGGTCTGCAAAGGTACCTGAACTAAAATAACGAGGTAGGCTCTGCATATGTCACTTGATGGCAAGCACCCAGGGGAGATGGCACATCTGTACTGCAGATCTTTAGTTCCCACCACCCCTCACGATGCTCGTTGAGGAGCAGAGCAGATACACACAGCAAATGGGATCCTCCATCCCTCTCTTCCTATGCCAGGGAAACAGCCTGCAGCAGCACAGGCTCCTGGTAGCTCTCAGGGTTGCCAGCTACTGGATCCTGCTCTGTGTTTCTGAAAGAGAAGCTGTGGCAGAAATGACAAAACTCTCCTCTGTTTGGACGAAAGAAATTATTTTGTAGCACATGGGTTTGCTTTGGCTAATTAAAAGTACGAAGCCATGCAAGAAAGCAGTGCTTTAATTGCTGAAAATAGCTGGAATTAAAACTAATCATGAGCATTTAGCAAACCACAGATAATGCTTGGAAGTGTTTCCAAGGGGGGCCTGTGTTTCCACAGCCAGGGGCCCGTGGACTGGCTTTACATAGCCACAGGAAAAAAGGTAAACAGAGTCCCTTGCTGATGCAGCATCATGTAAACCTGTATGCTCTGCAACCCTCCTCGGGGGCTTAGGACTCCTAGCAGGAGGGGACAGAGCACCAGAGTTACACTCCTCAAGCAGCAAAGCCCATCTTTCACCTTAACAAAAAGCCACCTCGTTCCTTGATCAAAGGAGTCTCTCCAGACCATGAGTCAACAGGACAAGGAGCAGGAGATGCCCAAAGGCAGAGGAAACCACAGCACCCATCCCCTTCCAGCCATCTCCTGCTGCAGCTCATTATTCAGGCAATCATGGCTCTACCTCTAAGATCTTCCCCTCTTTACACTCAGTAGTGGTTGCACCAGGGCTCTGGTCTGGAGGGTACTAACAAAATGGTTTCAAAAACAGCCACCCACCACCTGCTTACCCAACCTTAAATACTCTGTAAAGCAAAGCCCATCACAGCCCTGAAGTATCTGGTGTTTGCTTTCCAGCAGAGGGATGGACAAAGATCCTAAGCCAACCAACCACATCAGACAGCCACCACGTACCACATGTTGGTGAGGGAGGGAAGCCAAAACACCCTAATCAACCTCCTACCACAGCCTGAAGGCCCAAATGACCCAGCAGCTCCCTCATCAGCTGAGTCCTGCTCTCTGACACAGACCCCAAATGGGAAATCTCTTGAAGCACACAAACACTCATACAGTTCATGGGGCACCAATTGGCCTAATTAGTGGGGAATTTCCTTTTAATCTGTTACAAAATTAAGAGCCTGACAGGGGAATTGGAGATTCCCCTGTAGGCAGACAGAGCAGTTTCAGAAGTGCTACCTCAGAGCTTTGAAGCAAGGTTTTTAGTCATTTCAGGTTACATCAGGACAGTGCA
>NW_009951793.1:782781-784913 GCF_000747805.2 Chaetura pelagica | reverse complement strand
ACTCTTTCCAGCTTCCTAGTTATTTCCTGTATCTCCTTTTTCTAGTATCCTCCTACAGACCCTAATCACAAATTATTTACAACCAAATTCAAAACAAAAAGGGACTCAGTTTGCAATTCTGAATGGCTTCTCCCTAGGATTGTCTGTTACTCCTCTTGCTGACTTCCCACTGTATTTCTAAATATTCAAAGTGCTTAGGAAATGCCCTGTAATTAATCAATATCACACCACAGCCTCTCACACACAAAGATAACACAAGTGATTAATTCTATCCCACCATGACATGGTCATAGAAAACCAGCACTAGAAGGAAAAACAGCTTTTGAACATCTACTGCAGGTTGTATTTTCATCAGCCCACAGCTCAGCAGTCACACCAGGCCATGCAGGTGAGGATACCTGCTTGAGCAAAGAGAAGCTCCCATTGTGCGAACAGCAAAGGTCTGTCATGCTATGCTGGGACTCAGAACTTAAAGTCCACAGGAGAGTCCAAATAGATTGCTTCAGCAGCACTTTTGCAGGAAAGTTTTCTGCCTTGATGACACTCAGAGAGGCCTAAGACTGCTAGAGGACTGAAATGATTTAAACTGACCTGAACAACAGGCAACATGGCTGTTACCTTGCAGACCTAAACGAGATTACAGTGGTAGCTGGTAGCACATGTTCAGCCACGTGAGTATCTGGACATAGAAACTCAAAGTGCTTTGTTTCCAATGGGTCTGAGTTAATGCTATTAAATGACAGATGGCAGAAATTCACTATTTTCAACTGAATGATTATGAGAAGTAGTTATTTTTCCTAAAAAGAGGCAAGCCTGCCCTTGTTATCGCAGAATGATTTGGGCTAGAAGAGACTTTAGACATCATCTAGTTCCAACGCCACTGCATGGGCAGGAGCACCTCCTACTACATCAGGTTGCTCAAAGCACCATCCAACCTGGCCTTGAACACTTCCAGGGAGGGGGCAGCCACAACTTCCCTGGGCAACCTATTGTAGTGTCTCACCACCCTCACAGTCAATAATTTCTTCCTGATGTCTAATCTAAACCTACCCTCTTACAGTTTAAAACCATTACTCCTCATCCTATCACTACATGACCTTGTAAAAAAGCCCCTCCCCAGCTTTTCTGTAGCCCCTTCAGGTACTGAAAGGGCAGCTATGAGGTCTCCCCAGAGTCTTCTCTTCTCCAGGCTGAACCTCAACTCTCTCAGCCTGTCTTCTTAGGAGAGCTGCTCCAATTCTCTGATTATCATTGTGACCCTCCTCTGAACACACTCCAACAGCTCCATGTCCTTCTTGTGTTTGGGCTCCAGAACTGGACACAGTGCTCCAGGTGGAGTCTCTCCAGAGCAGAGTAGAGGGGCAGAATCACCCCCCTTGACCTGCTGGCCATGCTTCTTTTGATGCAGCCCAGGACATGGTTGGCTTTCCTGGCTGCAAGTGCACATTGCTGGCTCATGTTGAGCTTCTCATCAACTAACACTCACAAGCCCTTTTCCTCAGGGCTGTTCTAAATCCATTCTTTATCCAACATGTGAGGTCCAAGCAGCAGATCCCTTTGCAATAGCTTCCACTTACTATCCAATCTTCCTCTTCTGCTGAGGACAAGGTCAACAGCTCCATCTTACCTTCAGAGCTCTTTGGCACCCCTCAGGAGACTGCCTCTCCCTTAGGCCAAACTCACAGCAGAGATGCTGAGCCATGTCCCTTCTATGCAGGATGAAAATCAGAAAAAGTCAACTGAAAACCTAGGCGATCCCCACACAGATGGCACAGATGGCCAAATCAGACAGTATGCTTCGTATCAAAGAAAGGTTCAGCATATAGGCCTGTATTCACAGGACTGTAACCAGTAGTTCAAGGAAAGAGATTACTTCCCTTCATACAGTACTTGCTAGACTACATATGGATACCTAGCTCTGCTTACAATCTGTCAGTACAAGAAAGATGTGGATAAACTGGACCACATTCAGTGAAGGGCCCCCAAGATGCGCAGGGGGCTGAAGGGAGTGGGGCTTGTTCAGCCTGGAAGAAAGATTTGAGAAATCTAACAACCCTCCATCCAGTACATAGGAGATGGAGGCAGGCTCTTCACTGCAGTACAGAACAGCAGAAGTGGCAGAAGAACAATAA
>NW_009951793.1:777447-782730 GCF_000747805.2 Chaetura pelagica | reverse complement strand
TATAGCATTGTCCATAGGGGTGGTGCAGACTCCATCCTTTGAGGTTTTCAAAACCCAACTGGGAAAAGCCTTGAGCAACTTGGCCCAAGTTTAGTGCTGACCTTGCTTGAGCAGGAGGTTGGACTGAGGTCTCTTCCAGTCTGAAGGATTCAGCAGCTTTAGTCCCCTCAAAACTACAGCACTCATTTCCTCAACTTCCAATCCCATCCAAGCATTCAAGTACAGTGGACATCTCAGGAACTGAATAAAATGGGATGCTTTGAAAAACTAAGCTTGTTCCTTAATCACAAAAAAAAAAAAAAATCAGTACAGATATTCAAGGGAATCTTATCTCCCTTCATACTTTATGCAGGCAATGTCCCTCTGCCCTCCACACATCATCCCTTCTTCAGGATAGATGCTCCATTTGCTCTTTCACTTCCATTATTTAGCTTACAGCTCTACCATACCTTTACTCTAGGATGTGACAGCCTTATCCTCTTGCCAGAGAAGGAAGGTTCTCTGCTGCAACATGAAGAAATGTCACTTTTGTGTCTCCAAGGGAATGTGCATATTCACACAAAGTTGGAAATGATTATGCCTGGATCAGCCCCCAGACTGGGCATGCATAAACAAACTTGTGCTAACACACCCACCCACTCAAAGATTAACTAAATTTTGACCTGATTGCATCCAATTAACCTGGATTTCTCACTTCCTTGCAAAGCAGCTCCCTTTGCAAGCCCGTTGGCCTTTACCTTGTGGCTATATTGTAAGTGTGATGCCCTAGAAAAATTGAACCAGAGAGGAAAGCAAGGGTATGGATTAAAAAAAAAAGTATAAGACAACAGTGTAAGAAAAAGACATGGGAGCAGGAAATTACCAGAGCTATAATTTTCTTAACCAATACAATTTTGCTGAAACAGCCATTTGTTTCACACCTCCCCTCTATCTGCCTGTAATTCAGCAATAGAACAAGTCTTTCACCTTTTGTCACACCAGAAAAACACTTCCCATTCTGCAGATGCCCATTGGAAGCAAGGTACTTGGGCACAGGCTTGAGGCCAGCCACATGCCAGGGGGGACACTGCAATCCCAGCCACAGCAGCAATGCAATGAGAGGAAACTAAAGCAACAGAGAGGATTAATGGGATTAAAAAAATAAATAATAAGAAAAGATAGAAATTGTAGGAAGATGTGGAAATAAGAGAAAAACAACAACAACAAAAAAGAACAAACAAAACCAAAACACAACACGAAACAAACAGAGCTAATTAGAAGAGATAAAGCTATAGTCAGACTTAATTCCTGCAGCCCATCACTCCCCAGGGCTCCCCAGGTAGAGCCATTGGTTTCCTTCACTGCAGGTCCAACTCTGGCACAGCAGACACAGCCCCAACTGGGGACACTGTGGCCCAAAATGCTTCCAATAAATAGTTACAGCGACACTGCAGAGAGAACAGGGGCAGACAGAGATGCAAAAAGAGTAAACCAGAAATGGGATTAAATGAGACCAAGCCCATTTGTCAAACAAAGCAGGAGAAAGAAACAGGGACTTATTTTTGGATAGTGTTTCTGAAGTGAGTAACCCTGCCCCCTCCCTGCTTGGTCCTGTAGCCCACCTCCCTCCCTCGGTTCATTGCTCTATTTTTGGTTTAATTATACACCGTGCACGGCAACTGGAACACACCAAGATCTTCCCTGGTGAAGCATTTAAACTCTTCTGTTTTGCCTTTTCACCTTTTCAATTCACACATAGACTTACTAAAAGAAGAAGGAGAAAATCATTCTTTTGTTTCTCAGATGAACAGAAGCACCATTTGTTTTCCCCCCCTTCAATCAGGCTCATTCTCTATGCCCTGATGCTGAGGCAGTTCTGTCAATTATAAGCAAAGGTATTACTGGGCCATTTTTCACCCCTTTTCAAAGGAAAGATATATCCTAAAAGGCAAAAAAATTCAAACAACTGTGAAGTAAAAAATGGGGGGCAGAAAGAAAGGAAGGTGGAGAGGACGTATTTCTTTTTTTTCTGTAAGAAAGCAAATGACCTCATCACCCAGAAACAGGAAAGTATTTCCACTGCTCTGTCTCCTTTGGGCAGGTCCCCCCTAAATATCACTCTGTGACACCTGACAAGATCTTGGTAGTCACAGTTGGTGCAACTGCAAGGTGTGCCACCTCTGGTGCACAACCTTGGCCACTAAGATGGGAGGTAGGTGACAGTGGGGAGAAGCCTGCAGCCAGCAACAGGCAAGCAGTGAGGACTGGGCAGATGTGACCATGGGGCTGGATGAACCTGTCTCATGGAGACCATCTGGCATCAAGAGACCATCACCCTCCCTGCAGCCCTGGGCTGCCACCCCACTCTCAAGAGAGCCCCTGCAACAGTCACAGACCCTCACTGGGGACACCGTGACCCAAGGAAGGAAGAGCACCAGTTCTGGGGACAGCAGGTAATGAAGATTTATATGCAGGCTAAAACAAAACAGCTCCTCTAGGTCACAGGTAATAAGTGCCAAGAGCCCACAGGAGGTTAAAAGAAAAATGTCATCACTGCAAAAAGCTGTGCTGCCCATACCCAGGATAGACTCACTGTTATTAGACACTTCTCTTCACAAAGCAAAGCCTTCCTCTGCCCAGCCACCTGCCTCTGAAGTGTTCCTCTGCTGCCTGAGAGCATGCAATTAGGGCTATTAATTGTTTGCAGAATTGCAGTGCTTACGTGCCCTGGGGTCTGGTCAGGACCTGTATGCCAGGTGCCTCACAGACAAAGCAAGAAGACAGCAAGAGACAATTTCTTCCCTCCACCCAGGCAACCAAGGGAACCACAGCAGCAGCATGAAATCAGGGTGGAGGAGGATGACTCTTCCTTGGTAGCATCTTAGGGCAGCTGATGGGATTTCTCCTTGCAGCAGGCTCCCAGCATAGCAGGCACACAGGGCTCTTTGGATGAAGGGGGGGATGACAGAAAACAAGGCACGGGGCACAGACAGATGCTGAGGCAACCAGCCTCTTCCATGCAGGGAGTTGCTGGTGTGGGACCTTCCTTCTTCATTCTTTATCAATGGGAAGATGAATCAGTAGAAGCGCATGACGGACTTAAGGCTCAAACATGTCAGTCTAAGGAAGTATGGCTCTTTAATGAAAATATTAGGCTCATACATGGAATACAAAAGGACCAAGAAAGTCTCAGGCTCATGTGGGAAGCTGATTTGACCTTAACCCAAGCCACAGAGAGTTTTCAAATTCTGTGAAATGCAAATTTAGGCTTGAGACAGCCAAAGCAGCTATTCCAGGTGACATACTTGAAAAAAGACAAATTTCCAGAGCTGAAACATACAGAAGACTAAAGCAACTACCACGGATCTTCAGACCAGAAGTACTAAGGGTCAATTCCACAGCCCATCACAGCCAAGAAAGATCCTCTGGTGCCTCCACTGCAGCTGTATGAAGCCTTATACAAAAAGGAAAATAAGAGCCAGAAAACTCAGCAGTTGGTCAACTATGTCATCAGTGCTTACACAAAAGAAATGCTTATCCCAAGGTATATCACAGCTATACCCCAAGCCTCTTACATGCTCAGGCAGCACCGGGGTGGTGATCCATATCTTTTGGTAACTGTGGTGATCACAGTATAAACTGTTTCAGGTTTGCAGCTACAGCTAAATAACAGAGATAGAGGCTCTATCTTTTTATGCCAGGCACTGGTGCTCCAGGCAGCATTAATCCTAGAAAATAAATAGCACAGCTAAGGAAAATGCACACATATCTAAGGCAAGGCACACTGCTTATTCAGGACTTGAAGTATAAGGGCAAATAACTATTACGACCCTGCTCAAAAAAATAAAACCACAACAGCAGCCTAGGGACCACTTTCCATACAGTGCATGCTGATCAATGTATCATAGCTAAAAGCCTGCCTCACTGCAATGCCAGACACAAGGAGATTGCAAGTGTCTTCTGGTACAGTATGGCTGTCTCCAAGGCCCTGCAGAGAAACACAGGGCTCCTCTATCAAGTCACCCTCCCATCATGAGCTGCATTAAGATAGAGGGTAATCACTGCTGAGTCACTTGGATGGGACAGGAAAATAACCTCCAAGCAGGAGGAACGGGAGGCAGAAGAAACATTCAGGCTGGAGGTCAGGTATCAGATGCATTTCACAGGCAGAGCAGGAGGAGAAAAAAGGTTTTAAAAATACATTTTAAAAAATGCATCTCCGTTGTGGTCAAATGCTCATTTCCCAAGCTGCATGGGCTGCCAAGGGGTGAGGATTTCCCTCCTTTGGCAGAACTCAACATTAATGCAGAGAAGCGGGAGACTCATGAGACATAAGCAGGGACTCTGCAAGGAGCAGAGTCTCCCCTGCATGCATATATCCCAAGGCTGAACTTGTGGAGTCCCTGATGTCTGAGATGAGGATTTCAGCTGCAAAGACCTTTGTACATATTTTTCTTAAGCCTACATGGCTGCCTTTTTGAAACAGCTTTGCTTTGAGACCTGTCAAGAGGGTCTGAAGTAGAACCAAGGAGTTCAAGAAATGGATGATCCAAACACCTATACCCTATCCTTAAGAGAGCTAGAAATTAATTTATTCTAATAGGGATAAGCCATAATAGTACAGAAAGTCTAGAAAGCTGTAGAAAAAAGTTAAACTTCCTATAAATTTAGAGCCTGTGGCTGTTATTGAAAAGCTGTGTTAAGTACAGCTATCCAGTGACTCATGATTTACACAAAGCCATGTGAACACCAAGAAAACCCACTGCAGAAGAGGAAGCTAAGTTCACAAAAGACCCAGGAGATTATATACGTGTGTAGATACAAGCATTTTGGCTAAAAACAAGGGTTAAGCTTGAATTAGTGACAACGCACACATTGTTTGGATATGATCTAAGAGCTCTCTGCCTGATTTTAAATCTTTTCAGGTGTTGCAAAGACTAAACACTTAGTAATTACAGAATTACAAAATGGTGCATTTTAATTATTAAATAATGCATTTCTAATTAAGGTAAGCTTCTAAAGGAACAATTAGAGAACAGGGCCTCATTCTCCCATGTTAATCCACTTTTGCAAGTTTCTGCCATGAATAATGTGACATAACAAGTGGTGAAGAGCACCCTACGGACAAGATTTGCTGCAAATACACATGCATTAGCTAGCAAATGTATTCAAAGCATTATTATAGTACATAAAAGCATCTGTGCTCCACAGTTGAAATTCCTGAGATGAAGCAGCTTTCAGTAAACCACCCAACAACACAACTTAGAATCATAACACAGGTCTCCCAAAACAAGTTTCCTGCTG
>NW_009951793.1:757378-777428 GCF_000747805.2 Chaetura pelagica | reverse complement strand
CCTGCTGATTTTTAAGATAATTCAACCCTACCTTTTGAGATAAGAGTCATTCACTTTAAAATATCTTGCCACAGTAAGAAATCTCACTGGCTTTGGCTTATACTTCACTTATCCATTTATCTTGAAACTACAGTGTGGTGAAATTCTCTAGTCCCAGAGGGTGCTGGACCTTTGCTTGTGAGGAAAGGGATTTTTGGAAAAACTGTTGATGTGTGTCATTAAATGCAGAGGACCTCAGTGTTCTTGAGTGTGCACTATTGTGCTACAGTATTCACATATGGATATTCAAATCTTGCACTATGATGAACTCCAGTAACCCACATATAAAATCCCTAAGCTATGGGCCGATCATGACTGTGTTCATGCATGCAAAAGCAAAGTGAAGAAATGCATCTTCCACGTGATACATTTCTCTATGGTGTATGCATGGATACATGAAAACAGTCCTATTTCATGGTCGCATGTGCACAGAAAACTGATACAAATGGACTTGTTTATATGCAAAGCTTTACAGCATACATTTTGTATCTGCCAGAGAGCAAAGACCCAGCAGTACCCTGATCCAGAAAACAACATGGACATTTGTTAGTGGTGTTCTCACAGTTCACCTCCACACAAAAATCACAGCTCATTCTCATTTCAGGAGAGCAGCTAAGGACTACCTTGCATGCACATTTTGAGCTCCTCATGAAAACCAGGCAGATACCACTTAGGAGGATTCCTCACCTGTGTCCCTCTAGGAGCCAAGCAACAGTCAAGCTCTGGGTCATTCCTCCTTTACAGGGAATTTGACTTGCAGTGGATGAAGGTGGCTTAAAAAGGAAGGAAGAAAATAAAAGCTGTGGAGGAAAGAGTCACACCAGAGCCTAAGTGGATCTGTAAGTATTTATGAGTGTGATAAAGCTTGAATAAAAAAACATGGTAAATCTACCATTAAGCAGTAAAACCACTTCAAGAAAGTGCTGGAACATGGCTTGCCTCCAGCAGTTGGTTTGAGGGGTATAGAAAGGTACTGGAACAGTTAAATATACTGATCAACATGCCAGCTTTACACTGTAATGTAATTCAGCTGCAACATCAGCAATTTTTTCCTCACAAAAAGTACAGAAGGCTTTTTGCTTAAGAGCAGCAGCCAGTTGCATTTGGATTGCAATATCTACAAGCTCTCTAGAGCTAACAGAAACCACATCCAGGTGTTTTGTTACCTTGCTTTCAAACACAGTATTATATAGGGGAGAGAGAAAGATTGAACTGAAAACATATTGAAAGGCTGTATGCCCTTTAGCTTGGTTTATTTTATGACTAACTTTTAATACAGAATAATTCCCTACTATAAAATTACAGTATCATAAATATCAAACAGATGGCTGCAGGCTCCTCTTAAGAGTGTGCTTTGGAGCAGCACCTAGACTACAACGTACAACACCAAGGCTGAAAAAATAATTGAGCTTATTTCACCTGCAGTTCAATAAATCCACTTCGCACTTCTGAAAATGACAATGTTGTGGTACAAGAGCGGGAAAGCAGAAGTTGCCCTGTATTTCCAGGTGGAATACTAACTGCAAAAAGAACCAAGCACACCCATAGCCACATCAGCATTGCTTCAGAGCGACAACTCTGGACACGCAGGTCACGCAGGACCAACTTCTCCCACAGGCAGTACAGAACACAAAGGTTACTCTGGGCAGCCCCTCCCTGCTCCCACGGTGATACTTGGACTTGCAGTTCTCATGCATGTGTTGCAAAGGGTGATCTCAGCTTCCATTAGAAAGCTTCCTACCCGAAAGCAAGTTTCTCCTCCATGCAATTTCAGTGAAAAATCCCAAAAACCAGCACCCTTGTAGCAAGGGAACAAGAATTGCACCTTCATTCTCCCAAGCACAAGGTGAGTTTTAAGGCGGCATCCCCTGCATGGAGCAACATGAGAGCATTACACTGTTTTTTGGAGCAGGCAGCACTTGCATAAGCATGTTCTCACAGCTATGGGGGGGACTGAAACCTGCTCTGGCCTTGTTCGAGCTCAGATCTGAGAACTTTCACACAAAAGCGATGTCCACACCGTGTCTGACAAGCAGCCTACACACCCCACTTGTGCTCAGAACCAGCAGGAAGCTCTGAGCCCAGTGTAACATCCTGTGCCCTCAGCCCAATTTGTTGCTTTATTTCAAGCTGTCCTGGTTGGAGCCAGGATGAAGCTATTTTTCCATTTATTTATTTTTTTTCCCCTTCAGTAAGCTTTCTTTTAGCTAGTAGCAAAGTGTCCCAGCTTGGGCTGATAACAGCTGGAATGTTTTTCTAACTGCTGTGTCTTCAAGGTCACACCTTTACTCTGCTGGCTCACACACTACAGGGAGATCTATGACCCCCCATAAGAGGCTGAGTTAGACAGACAGCAAAACTGGCCAGAGGTATTCCATTCCATATATCTACATAAGCTCAGAGATCACAGAAGACAACTTCCATCCAGCTTCTCCTTCCCTTCTCTTCCATCCATGGCTGGCATCTGGGGAGGACTCCGTCCATCCGTCACCGGGGACCCCCAGGCTCAAGCTCTCCTGACCCTCATCACTCTGTGCTCCCTCCAGCAGCTCCAGGATTTTTTGGGACTGTTCGCAGCTCAGGAGATGCTGTGGGAGTTGCTGGGGGGAGACGAGAGGCTTTTGCACATACCTGAACATATTTGTATATAATTGTATATATTTTCTTATATCCTTAGTGTTTAATTAAAGTGGTGTAGTTTAGTTTTCAATTCAGCCAAGTCTCTCTCTTTTTCTCTCTCTGCTTCCCTACCTGAGCGGGAGGGGATCAAGAGTGTTGTTGTGGGACCTGAGTCAAACAGTGACACAAGCAATAACTTTATTTTATTATTTGACACCAGTAACTGTGACTTTGCTCATAGCGGGCCAGTTTGGAGTGCAGGCATGCAGAATTTATGTCTGCCTCCAAATGATGCTAAAGTGGCAGCCTTAGCAAAGCAGCTGTCTCTTCACATCCCAGTGTGCAGCATTTCGAGTTGAACGACAAAGAGATGCCTAATTTTGCATGAGCTGCAATTAGCAGTTTCACAAAGATGGCTTGCAGCAGAAGAAAATTGGGATGGCATTGGCCACTGAGGGAAGAAAACAGTGAGAAGAATGTTCTGTTAAATGGAGCAAGACAGATTGCTCTAGCAACACCTAGAAAAGACACTTGCACAAACACATAGCAGTCACTCATGTCTCAGAAAAACACAGGTAAAGCGATTTAATTCTGCAGTGGGGAGAAAAGCCCAAACAGCAGACTAGATCATTTGCTGCAAACAGGAACACAGGAGGCCAATTCTCAGCTGGGAAATTTTCGAATTTCACTAAAACACTAATTTCATCCTTTTTACCTCCTCATCAAGATACACTCAGAGAACCAGACATCCCATTGGACAGAAAATACATGCCCAAAAAGAAATTAAAACTGACAATAAAGAACTACATCTATCTCTGCTGAATCCTAGAACACACAAATGGAAGGATTAGATTTCCTATCACAGTTGCCAACAAGTAGGCAAACACTTTTTTCCCACAAGACATCAGTTATCCAAATCCAAGCAAACACCACATTTGCAAATGCAGCTGGGAGAGAGGCAAAATAAACCAAAATTTTACTATAACATATAAACCCATCATTTAGACAATCAACCAGTACGGCTGAGATCAAACAATGACAGCTGGAAGTAAAAAATAAAGCTGCTAACCCTGCAACAGAAGTGAAATTACGTATATGCAGCAGGTCAGAAAAATGTTTCCTCACCTCTCCAGAGAAAAAATCTGTACTTTTTGGCATTAAATCAAAATATTTATTACAGCATAAAGTGGGAACTGTTTAGATTCTGAAATGCTGCTCAGTGGGGCCCTTAGCCTCTCAGCATTCAAACTTTTCCCTGTGCATCAGACCCCCAGCTCCCACCCCTTTTGTAAAGAAGGGCAGCTACTTTGGCAACCAGCAGCAGTAAATCCCAACAGCCAAACAGCTGCAATACATCATAAGAAAAGGTGTGTGGCTGATGTCAGACCCTGCAGCTGACCTGCTCTGTTATAATGAGCCAGAACACACTGCAGAATCTGGATACTTGGGGCTTAGAGCAAGCATGGCAGGCCCTGTGGCACTACGTTTGTTGCCCCAAATAATCCTTTTCTGTGAAAAGGAGATGTTTGCCATTGCAAAGCTTCCATGAAATTGAAAAAAAAACCAAAAACCACAACTTTCTATTGAAAGACAGTTGTGATGAGAAGCTCTCTAGGGGAGGTCAGAACACAAAGGTGCAGAAGACTAAATAACTAATATTTAGCTAAAATACCCAAGACAGAGCAGACAGAAGTTCAAATAGGAGCACTGACCAAAACGGGATTCTGTCAGAGAAACCATCTGACACATAGCAAATTTCCCATATGGGAGTATTCTCATATTTCCCAAATATTCCTCATATGGGAAAAGCAGGGTTCATATCTCCCTGCTTGCAAACTGGCAAGGGTTTAACGCAGGTGTTTGGCTCCAAAACAAATAATTGGAGGAGTCTCTCACCAGGTGCCAAGACAAGATTCCACTGATCAGCTGCCCCTGAGGGGGCTGCAGCTCCCAGCCCCATTGAAATTAGACAAGAGCTACACAGCCAAGAGTCTCACATCACTGCAAGCTGAGGGAAGAGCCACCATGGCATCAGCTGGAGCAAAGCATCAGCATGATCCCAATGTGGTGTGAAGCATCAGGACCTGCATCCCAGCCCTCACACCACCCTTGGTCCTTGCTCCCCTGAGGATGGCTTGTACTACCATGAAAAGGGCATCCCCCCTTCCTAGGAGAGGGAAGGCGATTCTGCCACTCTATTCTGCTCCCATAAGACTTCCCCACCTGGGACACTGTATCCAGTGTGGCAGGGCCCAACACAGGAAGGGCATGGAGCTGTGGAATGAGTCCAGAAAAGGCCCACAAAGAGGATCAGAGGGTTGGAGCACCTCTCTTGTGAAGACAGTCTAAGAGAGCTGCTCAGCCTGGAGAAGAGACAGCTCCATGGAGATATTAGAGCAGCCTTCCAGTACCTGAAGGGGCTGCAGGAAAGCTGGGAAGGGGCTTTTTACAAGGCCATGTATGGGTAGGACAAGGTGGAATGGTTTAAAATTGAAAGAGGGTAGATTTATATTGGATATTAGAAATAAATTGTTTTCTCTGAGAGAGGCGAGACACCAGCACACTTTGCCCAGGGAAGTTGTGGCTACCCCCTCCCTCGAAGCATTCGAGATCAGGTTGGATGGCGCTTGGAGCCACTACTTGATGTAGTGGGAGGATCTGAACTAGATGATTTTTAAAGTCCCTTCTAACACAAACCATTCTATTGTTCTACAATCCTGGGGAGACCTTTTTCCAATTTTGACTGCAGGTCAAGCCATCTACTCCAGAAGCCCAAACCAAAGGTATTTGCATTTCCCTGCTCTACTCCATAACATTGGTGGAAAAATAAACACAGTTTGGAAGTTTCTCATACAGTCACTCACCTGCCCCAGCACATCCTATTGTTTCCTGAGAGCACAGTGAAATTGCACCATCTGCTATTTCACCATTGCAGTGGTGGGCTACAGGGAACTTTCTTCCAGGGTTTGTTGCTGTCACCATTGGGCCAGAGGAGAGCCACACACTAAAAACATCCACTCCAAGGCTCTGATCTCTGGATAAGTCATGAGAAACACCATGTACCAGTACAGGTTGGAGGCTGACCTGCTGGAGAGTAGTGTAGGTGAAAGGGACCTGAGGGTCCTGGTGGACAGGAGGATGACCATGAGCCAGCAATGTGCCCTTGTGGCCAAGAAGGCCAATGGCATCCTGGGGTGCATTAGAAAGGGTGTGGTTAGTAGGTCAAGAGAGGTTCTCCTTCCCCTCTATTCTGCATTGGTGAGGTCGCATCTGGAGTATTGTGTCCAGTTCTGGGCCCCTCAGTTCAAAAAGGACAGGGAACTGCTTGAAAGAGTCCAGCGCAGAGCTACAAAGATGATGAAGGGAGTGGAACATCTCCCTTATGAGGAAAGGCTGAGGGAGCTGGGTCTCTTTAGCTTGGAGAAAAGGAGACTGAGGGGTGACCTCATCAATGTTTACAAATATGTAAGGGGTGAGTGTCAGGAAGATGGAGTTAGGCTTTTCTCAGTGATGACCAGTGATAGGACAAGGGGAAATGGGTGTAAATTGGAGCATAGGAGGTTCAAGGTGAATATCCGAAAAAAAATTTTCCTGTGAGAGTGACAGAGCCCTGGAACAGGCTGCTCAGGGAGGTTGTGGAGTCTCCTTCACTGGAGACATTCAAAACCCACCTGGATGCATTCCTGTGTGATGTGCTCTAGGTGACCCTGCTCTGGCAGGGGGGGTTGGACTAGATGATCTTTTGAGGTCCCTTCCAACCCCTAGGATTCTATGATTCTATGAAAACAGGTCGTTGCTAAATTCTTTTATTTTCATTGTGCTCTAGAGACCAGAAATCCCAAGTCAAGCTTGAGACAGCTGACAGCTCACTTCAGCATCTGAAGGATCCACACTTTAAATACAGGAAGTGCTATACTCTGCAGGGTCTGAAAAATACTAGTCCCAGGTATCACTAACTAGGATTCCAAAATTACTGGATGCTTCCATTTTCAATCCATACCCACTGCCATCCCCTCTGTCAAGGGGATGTCAGGGAGTCAAGAGCAGCCCTTCCTCCCAGGGGTGTTGTAAAGATAAATTAATGTTTGTGAAGCACTTGGGTCTTATAATGATGAGCACTCAGGTACTACCATGATAAAAAAGACTATGAGGAAATCAATAATCCCATTTTCAGAGCAGGACTTAAACAGTGTGCTGTCAATAATGCCTAGAGCCACACATTGCACAAACACAGGAAAACAAAGTGTAATCTGGTCACTCTTTAAATGAGCATCATCCTTTGAGTACCTGACAGAGGTAGGAGGCTGATGGGGAAAAAAAATCTCATCTGTGAACACATAAGAAAAGGCACTGGCCAACTTGATTCTGCCCTTTTCAGTACTGGAGCAGCTCAGTTGGCAACAGCTCCTTATGTCTCTACCCTTCCCTTTGTCCCAGCTTCTTCAGTTACTCAGAGAGTCCTTAATTACCCATTACAACCAGTGGTGGAGTGCAATTATCCTTATTTTCAGATAAGCAAGAAGTACACAGAGGAGTGCAGCAACATGCCTAAAGTTAATCTCAGAGGGAAGGAAGGAAGGAGAGAATTTGGATTATTTCAGTCTTCAACTTTTGGTCTGGGATAACTCATCCATTAGCTAGGTCCTTGACTGTAAGACCACACTTGTGCACAGAGAAGCTGTGACAATGATACTTTCTGTATTGTGATTTAGGCAAGAGGGGAGAAATGCTGAAATAGTAACACTGACATATTCTAGTAGTATTAATAGTTAAGCAATAATAATTGTTTTAATTGCTGTGGAAAGCCATCCTCACTGCACTTTTGAGTGGCATTTCCAGATAAAACTGAGTCCATAGGTCCAATGCCTGATTCCAGTGGACACAGAGTTTAGCAGTGCAACACTTGCCTGAGCTGAATGGGCAAACCTGGTAAGTCTTGCTTCCCAGAAAGAGGAGTCCAGGTCTTCCTGGGCTGCTATTGCTTCAGCCAGTTATTTTTTATTTTATGAAAATTAGGAAGGGAAAACAGGAAAGGATCCTTCCTTTGACTCCTGGGTGAAGGAACAAATGTTATCAATAGGGCCAAAGTAGAGTGCATTGGTATGTGCTACGAGATAGCTATTCACCAAGGAGAACAGCAAATTAGAAGGAAAGAGCCAAGAACAGCCACTGTGCCTTGGATTAATGACAAGAAACAACATCTTTATGTAATAAGATCCAGTGCGTCTAGCACTGTAAACTGCAAGGAAAATTTGAAACATGTAAAAAAAGCTGAAACCTTTCCAATTTTGCTCGCGATTTTTTCAAGCCTTGAGCACACTGGGACACCTCTCCCTGCCAAGGCAAAGAATAGAGAGTATCTCAGGAGCCAAGGCAGAGAAAAGGCAGCGGGGAGGAAGAGCTCAGGAGTCAGTGAGAGTTCCTCGCATCCCTGCTCCTGAGGAGCAGCCGCATGTTCACACACACTCCCCAGACAGCCCTGTCACCT
Source organism: Chaetura pelagica (assembly GCF_000747805.2). Classification (NCBI taxonomy): domain Eukaryota; kingdom Metazoa; phylum Chordata; class Aves; order Apodiformes; family Apodidae; genus Chaetura; species Chaetura pelagica. The sequence continues at coordinate 769,282 of NW_009951793.1, read as the reverse complement.
ACTGGGAACCAGCACCAGGGAACCAAGCACCCAACTGCCAGGGCTCAGAATGCCAGTCTCACCCCTGATGAAAGCACAACACAAGGACAGGGTGACACTGCCAATGTGCGTGGAGAGCTGCTGCAATGTGGCTGTTAGTCTGTAAGAGCAGAGTTGCCTGCTGCACAGCAAGAGGACAACTAAGTGATGCACATTAAGCACAGGTAATGGCAGAAACCTCCCACACTCACATCCTGATTCAGATTCCTCTCATGTCGATTCAGCCAGGGAGGCCATGGGAACATAGGGATGCAATTTAAGCTAGTAATCAGGCTCCCCTTTCTAGTCATTGATGGAGGACAGGCACCTCCACAGACCAACCTTCCCACCTGCCTTGGTCATCGGCAACTAGACAGCTCACTTGGAGGAAAGATTTGTCTTTTAGGCAGCTTGCCTCCACATCTTACCCTCATGACACGCCTGTCTGATTTTGAGAAATCAACTCTCAGCCAAATAAACCCACTCCCAGGAGAGAAGGCTCTCTCTGAAGTGACTTGGGTCTATCAGTACAATGCTCAACTGAGCTGAAGAGCCACTGCGGTGCCAAGGTGCTGAGGACACCTAAGCTATCAAGCCTGCAGGTGCTTCACAATGAGGTTGAAGCTGACCACAAGCCCTTTCCTATACAAAGAGGTTCTTGTTAGCGGTCCTCCCTGGTGCTGCCCATGCAGAGAGGGTCCTGCAACTCTGCACAGGCTGTAGACATCTGGAGCCCTCTGTCCCTCATGTGAGGCTGGCTGCTCAGACAGGCCAACACTGCTGAAGGTGGCTGGAAAACCATCCTGTAGAGCAACATGACCAGCTGCCCACCTGCCAGCTTCATGTTCTTCTGGCCAGTTCCCTGTCACTCCACTTTGCAAACATGGATCTGTCCATAGGTCCTAGCCAGCTTTAACCCCAGCTTGTTCCAGGCTGCCTTAACTTCTGCTCTGGTCATTACACCCTTTTTCCATTTGACACAGTGTGTTTCCATGTCCTTTGGCTGCCAAACTGTTCTTGTGTACCAGGACGTGGAGAAAAGGAGATACCTGCGGAAAGGCAGTGCAGGAACAAAAGGGTCCCCACTGCAACATCACTGGACATCACCTGCCAACTCATAAAAGGGCAGGTAGGACTATTTTTACAAGGATATTTAACTAAACAACAAGGGGTGCCAGTTTTAAACTGAAAGAGGGTAGATTTATATTGAATATTAGGAAGAAACATTTTATTATCAGAGTAGTAAGACACTGACAGAAGTTTCCCAGAGAAGCTGTGGATGTCCCCTCCCTGGAAGTATTCAAGGCCAGGTTAGATGGGGCTTGGAGCAAAAGAGTCTAGTGGGACGTGTCCCTATCCATGCAGGGCAGTTGGGGATAGATGATCCTTAAGGTCCCTTCCAACCCAAACCATTCTATGACTGTGGGCAGCTGCTGATACCTATAAATTCCCTCCTTGCATGAATGTAGAGTGGAGGCTCCCATGGCTGGTTTGTCTGGGCCACCAAAGGTCAGAAGTGACTTAAGTTACATAGGGAACTTGAAGGGGTCAGTTCCCAAACCCAGGGGACTCCAAATCTCCAGCTCCCCAGAGCACTGCAGTTGCACTGTGTATACATAGCATCTTTTTCTTATATCCACCACAGAGTGTTTCCTCACCACCAAGGAAAGTAGAAATGTCAACTGAAGTCACAATGCATCTAGGGGGAAAACAAACAAACAAACAAACAAAAAACACAAAAAACCCAACAACAACAGGCAAAGGAATCACTGAGAATGGTAAGAGACAAAGGACAGAGGACCTTGGGGAGGCAATGTGAGGAGAATAGTGAGATAAAAGCAGATGTACTTAATAAGGTAAGAGCTATCAAAGTGCTAAAACATTAGTAGGGACCAAGGTGCCTACAATACAAAACAGATGGAGGGAGTGATTTGGGGAGAGGGCAAATGTGTTTATCTACTACTATAAGAGAGAGACTTCAAGGCAACTTTGCACATACACCTGGGCGCTCTGCCTACAAGCCTCCCACTGAGGAACACAATCTTCATCCTTCCTCCTCTTCTAATCAGGGCCCTCTCACACTCTTATCTTGCCTTCTGCCAGGCAGGGAGATAAGCCACAAGGGAGAGCTCAGACAGAGCTAAAAAAAAGCAAACCCCAAGGGTTCACCTGTCCTCTGCCCATCAGGCTGCACCACCCACTGGCAAGTGAATCGTCTCTCAAACCCCCTCTGGGTTCCTATCAGCCTCTGCACTGCTGAACAGTCATTTTCACCCTCTGAACTTTAGCCCAACACTAGAGAGAATTATTTTTTAAAGTTGTAATTTTCTTTAAGCAACATTTCAGTCAAATCAGATACTTTATCTAATTTGAATAAATCTCTCCCTTCAACATCTGCCCTGATGCCCTAAATTCCCTCCAAAACTGCTAACATCACCTATATCCCTACTTTTTTTTCATTTTTGCTGTATACCTATTTAGGTGCACAGGCTGCTTCTATTAAGAAGGTGGAGTGGGTTCACTGATGATCCACTCCTCCAAAGCCCTGGTCATCTTTGTCTCCATTAGCATTAGGCTGAGTTACTGTCATTGTAACACCCTGGAACAACCAGAGGTTGAAAGCAGACTTGACCCAGGCAAACAGCAAGCAGCATTTTCTCATCCCTTTCATTAAGAAGTTAAGTAACCACTCCTTCATGACCCTCAGTCCTTTCCAAGGTTATTTCTTGCATGCACATCAAAGCCTGTATTCATTCACTTCTACCCCTTCCTTCAAGGTCAACATCTCTCAGACTACTTCATTCTTGCAATATCTCATTAAGTGTAATCCAGGAAATTAAGCATGGCTCTAGAAAATTCATTAGTAAATCTCAAAAGCACATACTGTGCTGAGTCTGAAGAAAAGGGCAAGGGAACAGCACCTTAAGTTAGCCCTATTATAAAAGGGAAACATTGGGTTGGGAGGGTAGGAGGAGCAGTTTGTAGAAAATAACACTTAACTCACTTTGAATATGATTTGACATGAAAAGCCAGAAATAAGAAGTGTTTCTCACACACCGACGCCCTGCGAACAGTGGAAACAAGAGCAGATCCCTTTGAAATCACTTGCATCTCTTGCTGATAAATACTGGTGTTATGACTAAATCAGAACTTCTCAGCCTGTTGGAACTTGAGCTGTTGTGGAAGCCTGAGCTGTTGTGAGAGCACAGAAATACTGCAAATCTGGTGTAAAGCCACAAACGGGACATACAAGACTAATGCAACATGTCTGGGCCTTTGTGCAATGAAAGTAAAACTTCTGCCCAGCCAGTGCTTTCCTACAGCAGCCTCAGGATACTGAATTGCCTGTGCGCTTGGTTGCTGTGCTAGAGGCTTGTCCTCAACACATGGCTGAGTTTCCAACTAGTCAGTAAGTTGGCCAAGAACTTTATTTGTAACCTGGACTGTATCATAGTCTAGAAAGAAAAGGTCACTGTAATTAAAGCTCCTATATTCTCAAGAAGGAGAGAGGGAAGATGAACATAAAGCAAACCATGAAGTAGAAGCCACTGTGTTCAAGGTAAGTCAGAGCCAGGCTGTCTTGTCCAACAAAGGGAGAGATAGTCTCCCCCTTGCAAGGGGGGTGTCCCATCCTCTTAAAGCAAGCAGCTCACTTCCACATTGCATCTATTTAGCCAGCAGAGGCGAGTCAGAGCCTGTATTCACCTCTCCTCTGGGGGACCTCTTACACCTGATCTGTTTCCAGCAGGAGGGATGAAGGATGGCACACCAGAGAGCCTGGGTAGGGACACTTCCCCAGCCTGATCTGCTCCTTCAGTGCTCTAGTCAGCAGGTAAACAGGGGACAGACACCACTGGGGGCAGAGATCACAGTCTCCAACCCCACCCCCGCAACTATTGATCGTGAGCAAGAAATACCAATCGAGAGGCATTGAGTAGATGAGAGCAGCTCCCATTCCCTCTGGAGCTACAGGTCTGGTGTCGCCCCAATTTGGAACACCCATCAAAAGGGCAAGTAACTTGATAGCAAAGGAGAGCAAAAATGGTAATATGAATTAAACAGAAGGGATGTTAAGAAAGCAAGTGACCTGAAGTGTTTACAGACTCAGAAAGCCTACAGAAGTCAAGGAGCAGTCAGAAGAATATAACAAAAACTAATAAATGAGCCTCTCGAGTTGGACCAAATGTCTGTCCAGCCTGGGCTGCAACACATCTGCCCAGGGAAGTGTGTAAAAATGGGATGAGCAGACACAGTGCTTCCCTTAGGCACTCTTCCAGCTGCCAGCCACTCTCAGCTCATGGGCTTCCTGAGCCAAATCGGGTTTCTGTATTTTTCACTCCATCTTTGTGGATTCCTCCTAATGAGGGAGGAACAGGGAGCAGCCAAAGAGAATAACAACACTTGAGGTAAGCTAAGGTAATGCTTGATACAGGATAACAGGGAGACAGCATCAACATGTAGGCTTCCTGTATGTAATCTATTCAGATGTGAGCTGCCATACGGATCTTGCAAATGCAGATGCATGTCTCATCTTTGGAAAAAATTGGATGATCTGCTGCTGTCTTGTACTGCGGATATTCTCTCAAAAGGCTTAACCAGATATTTCAGTACCCAGGATCCTATTACAAAAACAATGGGATGAAAAACCCAAAAGACTTTCTGAACATTTTCTGGCTGTGATTACCAAAGGGTGGAAAGAAACTACAGCTCTGGTTTATTGGAAGCCATCAATCCTAGGGAAGTATGCTAGTTCATTATGAAACCTGTTATTTTGTCATCTCAGATAACATTTGCTTTTTGTTCACTCCTTCACTTTTATTAACTCACGCTGGTATAGTCCTGTAGCACACATTTTGTCTTAAATACAGTAATATTTGTCTACTGAACTGTGTCTTCTGAGGCCAGACAAAAAGCAATGAAGAAAAGATGGAGATCGATGACCCAGGCTCACATCATTTTTGAACCAGGTCAAACATACTTCATATCCTTCCACCCTCCCCTCAAAAACAACCCAAAACATGCACTTGCTGACCTGTCACATACAGATCTCAGTTGAATCAGCAAGAACAGACAATTGCACCCTCTTAGAAAAGATCAAGCATGGTTTGCAGGGACGGGGAGGCAGCCAACAGTGAGCAGGACACACTGTGCACAGGAAGATGAAAAAAGCAAGGTGCAGTATCTGTCACCTCTAAATGAGGTCTCCAGAGCTGAAAGATTCAGAATTAATCCTGGATTGTTTTCCTCAGTTAAAAACAGTGACTGCTACAGGTATTGAGATGTTTAAAATATTATTTTAACCTAACCAAAACCTGAGCTAAATTACTAAGTGAATTTAACACCGGATTTTGGTGGGGAGTGTAGTCATTTATTGTATTTGTTAACTTACTGGACATGGTTTTCCCCACCTCTAAATTTTGCTCTCAAATGAGGCAATGGTGATTATACACATTCAGTGTAGTATCTGTCACCTCTAAATGAGGTCTCCAGAGCTGAAAGATTCAGAATTAATCCTGGATTGTTTTCCTCAGTTAAAAACAGTGACTGCTACAGGTATTGAGATGTTTAAAATATTATTTTAACCTAACCAAAACCTGAGCTAAATTACTAAGTGAATTTAACACCGGATTTTGGTGGGGAGTGTAGTCATTTATTGTATTTGTTAACTTACTGGACATGGTTTTCCCCACCTCTAAATTTTGCTCTCAAATGAGGCAATGGTGATTATACACATTCAGTCTGAAGGCAACACCTTTCTGCTGCTCATGTGGAGGGAAGGGAAGACGGAAAAGCAGTGGGTGATGGTGTTGCTCACAAGTGCAGTACACGTTTTTAGGCAGAGTGCAGTACACTTTAGTCCAAAACCTCATGGGCAGAGAAGAGAGCTTCCTGGTTTCTCCTGAGCTCTGCCACTGCCTGGATCCTCAGGCACACAGTGACATGCACTACTTCAAGAGCTTTGCCTCTGCCAGTCAAGGTGGGATAATGTCAGGAAAATTCATGTGGATACTTTTATAACCAGATTCTGCTTATTCATCACTGAGCTCTGCTGAGCTCAAAGCTTCACCATACTGGGCATGGTTCAAGACAACCCACTCCCAAGGGTAGATAACCACAGGAACCAGGCAGCAGTGGGGGGAAGGGCTTGAGGAAGTGACTCCTCACCTGGTGTCCCTAGCTGAAGCAAAGAGGGGGTGAGAGAGAAAGCACCTTTGTACCCAAAGGGGACAGAGCTACATCCTACTCCAGCAGTAGGAAGAGAGAAGCAACACCCAGCCAGGCTGAAGTTGGTGACTGTCTGATGGATGCTGTCATTTTGGGGAATGGAGAAAAAAATACAGTGAGGAAGAGTAAAGCAAAAGCAAACTAAAGTCTCAGAGGATGAAGAAATCTATCCTTGTGTCCAGCATAATTAGACAGGTCACCTTTACAGAAAAGAAAAAAGGGAGATGGAAAGAAGAATGGAAAGAAGAGAGCTGCATGTTGTCAGAATATTTATATTTTTTTTAGGCTTCTCATTATCAGCCAAATTTTTCTTGTCTTCCCCCAACCCAGCATCTCACCACCTCTGAGAAGCTAGTTTGAGGGAGCATCTTAAATATTTAATGCAGCCTTCAGACTTGCAATCTTTCTCTCCCCATCTGCTTCAGCCTAGCCCTGACTAAATCTCAGCAGGTCCATGGCCTGCATAGGCAAGGGCTCTTTTGACCCTCCTTATTCTCAATCCACCTCTCTATCTTCTCCTCTCCTGCCCTATTAAATTCCCTGTCTTTCCTTCTCTCCACTCTGTCTCCAGAGAAATCAAGACACAAACTGAATTTCTTCTTCCCCATTTCCATGCTTCTTCCTCACAATTTCCTTTTCTTCAGCCATCAACCTCTACATTTCCTCTTCTAATAATTTTCTGTTTTATTTTCATTCTTAATGAGACATTGCCTGAGGTCAGGATTAATAACCCACACTTCAGACACCCATTAATCCGTCAGAAATCAAGTATGGGCAAGAGGAGCCTGGCAGCCTGCTGTGCTAGAGGGAGACCCATTGGCAAAGCCACATGGGAGCTGGGGGACCCTGCAGATGCATGGGGCAGAGTGGGGACAGTGACCAAAGGGGATGGCAGCCTGGGGCAAGAGGGTGGCAGGGCTCCCCGAGGAGAGCTCCACTGGGGCAAGTCATAATCTCTAAGGATGTCTCCCCTATCAGATGCCAAGGGAACAGTGGCTCAGCTGTCTCCCTGTCAAACAAGGGGAGTGGAAAAAATAAAAATAAAAAATGAAGTGATTTTGCAGCTGGAGATGGAGGATGATTGTAAGCACAGAGGAGTAAGGGCCATTCTGGCTGCACAGGGACTCCTGTACCACAGCAGCTGTTAGAGACAAAGAGACCATGGCAGGTGGTATGTAGACATTGGGCCAAACCAGAGGACTGGGGTTAGCAAGATGTTGAGGGGCAAGTAGTGAGGAGACCAGGGAGATCTTATGGGGCTGGTCCCCAGCACCCTGTAGTGAGGGAGAGAGTAGCTTACCCAGCTGAGGGGCCAAGTCAGGGCCAAAGACACCAGCAGGTAGGAGGCCCAGAGATGGATGGATCACTAGGCAACTTGAGGTGGGTCATTGTGAGAAGAGTGTATAGAAGAACTGCAGAACTAAGCTAGAAGAGCAGAGTTAAATTCTTATATTGCGTCTTTTCCTTGCTACTAATATCTCTAGGTCATGTTACCTATAGTATCTTGTAGTCAAGGTTCTTTTGAAATTTCCATTAAAGGACCATTATCTTCCTCTTCAGTTGTTTTTGAGTATGCTAAGTAACACCAGCCCTTCACTAACCCCGTTCTGCTCCTGTTTATCCTGGTAGGAGTATTGCCATTATTTCTGCTGCCTCCAGTCCTGCACCCACCCTCCTGGCTTCCCAGAAAGGTCCCTTCTCTCTCCCTGCTTTGTTGTTTGTGCAGAAGCTGTGTCAGGTGCTCTCCCAGGCTCCCATGATGTGGTAAAGCAACCTGTTTGATTTGGTGGCAGGTACCAAGGAGGCCACTTTACCCAAACCCATGATGGGGAAGTGGTAGAGACTCCAGGTGGTGGAGGGTGTGGGGGCCAAGGAGAGCATGCTAGAAATGCCTTTGCTCTGCATTGTTTTAAATCTCCTTACCATTCTTCTTTGCCTGAAGGGACCTTCACTGCCAGGCATGCTCCATGGCAACACATCAGCTTTAAAGAAGTACCAGCTCCTCAGAGCACTAATGCACTGCCTCATCTTATTCCCCAGATCCTCTTCCCTGTGCCTTCTCCATGCTCCAGCCTGCCTGGCCATCCCAGGAGGTCCTGCCTAGTGGTTCTCCCTCAGATGGACAGATACACAGAGGACCAGTAAAGTACCCAAAGCAGGAATCTCTACAGCACTTGGGCTTGCTATTGCCTCTTCTCTTGGACCTTTCCCCTCTTTTCCTCCAGCAACACCCACTGCATAAGCATTCCCAAAGTGGCCTCCCACCAGTTCACAGGCAGCAGGTAGGCACGGGCTCCTCCAGATCAGCTCCCTGCCTGCAGTCAGAGGAGAGGGCAAAAGGTCTTATGCTTTGTTTCTTCTTCCCACCAGGCCTTCATGAAAGCAGAGAAATGACAACTCAACAGCTGCCCCCCTATCTGAGGGACAGGGTGAGAGGTACGAGCATCTGGGGGAAAGGAGAATTAATCTGAACAAAGCACAAACCAAGCAAAGCTGAAACTCAAGCCCAACTTGACAACTCAGTTTTCATGTTTTTTCAGTAAATGCCTGTTTCCAAAAGAAGCAGTAAAACTGCACAGACACAAAGGCTGTCCTTTATAGTATATTCAGCCTGACCTAAATGAGAAAGGTGGCCAAAGCCTTGCAAGAGCTTGCTCCCTCTTGCCAGTTTTACACCCCAGTTAGAGAAACCCAAGAGGCTCTCAACTGGGGTTAACTAGCAGAGCTCTCTGGAAGTCAGCAGAGTAGTGCCAATTTATTAGACACAGCAGGTAAGACTCAAATGCTTGAGTACTTACCTGCACTGAGCCGAGCACCTTTAGTTCAGCCCACCTTGTGTGCAGCCAGCAGGCAGGGGCAGCCCCATGCCCATCTCCACTGAAATGGGGGGGGGCCTTCCCATCACTGGCCCACAGATCATTTCCTGAGTATGAACTCCAGTCCCTGTAGAGCACCTCACTTTTCAACCAAATCGCCACTCATCCTTCACCGACTGCCCACAGGATGATGGCCAGGAAGGTCTGTGAGAGCTCTACTCCCACCACCAACACATAGTTCCTTGCACTGGTGGTTTACACCAGGATCCCAACACCCCCGAGCCCCACTGATTCTTACTGTCCAATGCACTTCAGTCACTACCCTCCCTATTGCTGGCCTCCAGACAGCCCAAAATACAGCAGCCCACTAAATTTTCTCCCCTGTGACTGGGTCTCTCATCATAGCTCCAGTTCTTCCCCCTACACTTTGAACAGTAACAGCAAGTTTAAATCACCACCTTCCAGTCATAAACTTTTAGGTTCCCTCAGGATTTTAAACCCCAGTGGAAGGTGTCCTCTTTTTCCCTGTAACCCTCTAGCATCACACAGCCAGAAGCACAGGAGAAGGAACAGCAAGTCTCTCCTGAGGGTAATTGCAGAGGAACTCACCAATAAGTCAAATATTTACCTAAGCCTCATCAACACAGATGTCTCCTAATCCTCCTGTATCTTTCAGGAATGGCAAGAGAATGGTGAGTATACCTCTGATCTATATAGATGCATATGAATTAGAGTAATAAAGGACTCATTTAGATGATTTATTATGTTGTAATTGTAGCACTATTAGTCAAAGAGTGGGACCTGATGGGATCCACCTGACCCCAGAGGGAAAAACGTGTCTTTGGGCTTAAGCTGGCTGGACTGATCCAGAGAGCTTTAAATGAGAATTGATGTGGGAAGGGGATACCAACAAGATTGCAGTAGGTAAGCCAAGGGTTGGCATGATATCACCCTAGGGAGGCAATCCTAGTAGGAACTTTTACACTGCTCCTGGGAGCACAGAGGGCCCAGGAGCATTTCCAAAGTGCTTGTAGACCAACAGGATGAACTGGAAGCATTGATGAGCTGCAAGAGTCCCACAACTGAGGTGCATCAAACACAGCAAAACCAGCCAAAGAAAGGTGATTATCCCAGTGCATTCAGCACTAATGAAGCTTCACCTTGAGTACTGTGTACAGTTCTGGATGTCACAATTTAAGAAGCATGTGAAGGTCCTTGAATGCATCCAGAGGAGGGCAGCAAAGCCGGCAAAAGGGCTGGAAGGCACATCCTGTGTGGGAAGCAGCCGAGGATTTCAGGCTTGTCTGATTTGGAGAGAAGGCAGCTGAGGGGAGACCTCATTACTCTCTACAGCTTCCCGAGGAGAGGACATGGAGAGGGAAGTGCTAAGCTCTTCTCCTGGGTATCCAGTGATAGGACTCATGGTAATGGTTCAAAGTTGCACCAGGGGAGGTTTAGACTGGACATTAGGAAGCATTTATTTACCAAGAGGTGGTCAAACACTGGAACAGGCTTCCTATAGTGCTGAAGCACCAAACCTGTAAGTGTTTAAGAGGCATTTGGACAAGGCCTTTAATAACAGGTGTTAACTTTTGGTCAGCCCTGAACTGGTCAGGGAGTTGGATTGATGATTACTGTAGGTCTCTTCCAACCAAAATAGTCTATCCTATTATAAATATATTTTGTATGAATCATCATTATAGACAGTTAATAATATAAAAGCAATATATACACTCAAGTAATAGCTCCTATACTTTCTTCTGTCCAATCCTCAAGTGCATTTTGGTGTTCTGACTGCTGCTTGCACATGTATTTTGCATGGAGTTGGCACGCCTCTCAGAGTTATTTGCCAACTTGCATCTCAGTGTGCGCATGTTGAGGCAGGAGGAAGACGATTGAAACGTTTTGGTGGGGAATCGGTGCAGAGATAAGCCTAAAAAATACAAAGCTGCACTGCTGTTTGGGGAAAGCAGTAGGGTCTCAGGAGAGGTCATTCAGTGGGATGAAATAATCCCAGGTGTATCTATTAAGTCCAGGAAGTAAATTGCATCAAATTCTTTACTAGGAATATCTCTTTGCTTTCCTAAAAAGCAGCCTGTGACCCATGAACATGTTAATCATCAGAAAATAATAATCCTGCATCCAGTGGGGAGAAGTGACAGAGCCTTCACACACCAACAAGAACGGGAAATGCCATAAGTACAAGACAAAGTCTCAAGTGCATGACACTAATCTCCTTAATCACACTCAAGGAGTGCCCAGAGAAGTCAAGAGGCCAGGGAAGGAAAGAACCACTTTTGTGCTTTCCTGCTAGTTATCCAGCCTGACACCTTTTCTTCCACTGATGGGGCCACAAACATCCTCTGTCCTGTGGGGAACATCCCAAGTCATTCAACTACCCCTTCCCTTGCCTCTGCACAGCAGCTCACATTGCTATTTCAAGTGATGCCCAGCACCTTCATATTTTCCCAGCTGCAATGCTCTTGGTGACAGCTTCCCCCAGGGCTATGCTCCCCTGTCCCTTGGAAACTGCCCAGAAATACCTTGATGGCAGCATGCCACTGCCCACAAATGACAGCAGTGAGGACATACTGGCTGCTACAGCAGCCAAATAAGCATTGGGCATTTTTATTGCCCAGAAACTTAGGTATACACCTCCTAAATTGAGTGCAAGAAGAGAGGTGGGCCAAGTGCCACAGGCAACCTTTTGAAATGTAAAGCTAGAAGAAAGACTCAGCTATCCAAACATAACAAAAGAGGGACTGTCTGTACATTTAACTACTCTTCCAGAGACACCTGGTATTTATCTCCACTATGTTTGCATCAGCAAAAGGGAGATGTTGGC
>NW_009951793.1:749588-756362 GCF_000747805.2 Chaetura pelagica | reverse complement strand
TGAAGCACCAAACCTGTAAGTGTTTAAGAGGCATTTGGACAAGGCCTTTAATAACAGGTGTTAACTTTTGGTCAGCCCTGAACTGGTCAGGGAGTTGGATTGATGATTACTGTAGGTCTCTTCCAACCAAAATAGTCTATCCTATTATAAATATATTTTGTATGAATCATCATTATAGACAGTTAATAATATAAAAGCAATATATACACTCAAGTAATAGCTCCTATACTTTCTTCTGTCCAATCCTCAAGTGCATTTTGGTGTTCTGACTGCTGCTTGCACATGTATTTTGCATGGAGTTGGCACGCCTCTCAGAGTTATTTGCCAACTTGCATCTCAGTGTGCGCATGTTGAGGCAGGAGGAAGACGATTGAAACGTAGCAATTTTGTGACAGTGCATTCCAGGCCTCCAAGCAATTGCCAAACATGAGTATGTAGCCAAGGCCTGAGGGCACCAAGCATAAGCAGCACAATTGGTGGGGAATCGGTGCAGAGATAAGCCTAAAAAATACAAAGCTGCACTGCTGTTTGGGGAAAGCAGTAGGGTCTCAGGAGAGGTCATTCAGTGGGATGAAATAATCCCAGGTGTATCTATTAAGTCCAGGAAGTAAATTGCATCAAATTCTTTACTAGGAATATCTCTTTGCTTTCCTAAAAAGCAGCCTGTGACCCATGAACATGTTAATCATCAGAAAATAATAATCCTGCATCCAGTGGGGAGAAGTGACAGAGCCTTCACACACCAACAAGAACGGGAAATGCCATAAGTACAAGACAAAGTCTCAAGTGCATGACACTAATCTCCTTAATCACACTCAAGGAGTGCCCAGAGAAGTCAAGAGGCCAGGGAAGGAAAGAACCACTTTTGTGCTTTCCTGCTAGTTATCCAGCCTGACACCTTTTCTTCCACTGATGGGGCCACAAACATCCTCTGTCCTGTGGGGAACATCCCAAGTCATTCAACTACCCCTTCCCTTGCCTCTGCACAGCAGCTCACATTGCTATTTCAAGTGATGCCCAGCACCTTCATATTTTCCCAGCTGCAATGCTCTTGGTGACAGCTTCCCCCAGGGCTATGCTCCCCTGTCCCTTGGAAACTGCCCAGAAATACCTTGATGGCAGCATGCCACTGCCCACAAATGACAGCAGTGAGGACATACTGGCTGCTACAGCAGCCAAATAAGCATTGGGCATTTTTATTGCCCAGAAACTTAGGTATACACCTCCTAAATTGAGTGCAAGAAGAGAGGTGGGCCAAGTGCCACAGGCAACCTTTTGAAATGTAAAGCTAGAAGAAAGACTCAGCTATCCAAACATAACAAAAGAGGGACTGTCTGTACATTTAACTACTCTTCCAGAGACACCTGGTATTTATCTCCACTATGTTTGCATCAGCAAAAGGGAGATGTTGGCACAGGCACTTGCTTCAGGGGCTCGAAGCAGTTCCTCTGCTTTGCCTCCTTCCCCTGCCTCTCCCCCTGACGTTGCAGTGGAAATGACAGAGGGGCTTGCACCAAGCACAGTGCTCAGTCTGTCTCCCTGTCTATGGGGAACAGGAAAAAGGAGAATACACAGGGATACAATTCACCATAGCACAAGGACAAGGGGACAAGGCCACATTCAAACGAAGTAGAGAGAGAGAGGAGTCAAAACAGAAACACAGATCAGGCACCTGCAAACACCTGTTGACCAACACAACAATGACAGATTCCCTTCTGTCCCTAAGCCACAGCCATGCAGTCACAGCCTGACACATTTGAAATTACTGGCATTTATGACTCCTGCTAGGAGTCAAATTTAGCAACCCTAACCGTGAAAACGTAGCTTAATTCTCACCTCAGGAACCTGGGTCACAAGAGTCAGGAGTAGCCTGAAAGTCTGAGTAACTTCAGAACTGCCATCTTCCTCCTCCTTATAGTGAAAGGTCCAAGTAAACACTTAAAGCTCCTTCTGTACCTCCAGAGCATGCTGAAAAGTCCCATGGAGCAAGATATCCTAGAGCAGACCTCCCCAGCCTGTTCTCCCCACTTTGCAAGCCCTCTAAGGATGTTTTTGCATGGGAAGATCCCCTTCACCCAGAGAAGAAAACACATTTTGCCTTCTGCAGTCTACCTATGATCTGGATTCATGTCTCACACCCAGCCAGAGAATCCCTGACATGACAGCTCAGGAAAATCAAATGAAGTGCCAATCCTATTTCATTTTTCAGTAAAATAACCCCCATATGGGAAAACACACAGTTTCCCTAGACATCTGCCACACATTCCAGAAAAATGCATTACAGGCATGCCACTAAGTGTGAAATAGATTTTTAAAAGTTAAAAAGCTATTGGATATTTAAAGGATGTGTGACATGTCACAATATGTTGGAAATGCATTTTAAAGAAATAATAGCACCTCAAAGAAACTGTGAAGGAATGCAATTAATTCTGTGCTTTGAAAAAAAAAAATCCCAGGAGGAGGAGGGTTTATTTGAAGTACCTACTTTAATAGTTAATTATTGTATTTTAAGGGGAACTTGAGGCTTCAGTGAGAGCTGAACTACACAGTAGAAGGCTGTATGCAGCTACACTGATAACACTGATTTTAATTAATCCTACCCCAAACTCTTCTCCATTCCAACACCCAGTCTCATTTGCTTAGAGTTTCATTTGACTGGCAGCTCGAGCTGAAACTTCCATAGCAGGTATGACTTTTTTTTTTTTTTTTTTAACTAAGCTGAATTTCAACAGTTGCCAAAAAAAACCCAAACCAAAAACAAAAACTGCTTTGTCTTTGCAGAAGCATTCAAGAATGTTTTTTTTGCTAGCACTTGTTGCTGCTTGCTCTGCAGGGTTACTTCAGAGACCTCTTTTGCTTATTCTGTACAGAATTGAGGATGAACGTGGAACCTCAGTTTCCCCCTCTCCACGCTGCCTTTGCAACACAACCCTTCATTGCATATTCATGTGGTTTTCTTCCACACGATCCCTGGATTTGCAGAGAATGATGGCATTCAGTGAAGACAGCAACGTGACACCCACTTGGCCAATGGGCCTTACAGAAGCTTGCTGAAAGCAGGGAAACAGAAATAAGTAGGAAAGCAAAGCTTGCAGGCTCTGGGGCAGGGACATTACCTCATCTCGCCAGCCCTCTGTGTGACACTCCCATCCCACCCCTTCTCAGTGCAGCCTGAGCCCACCAAGCCCTGCCTCCACTTGGACTCACTGTCACAGCCTTAGCCTTCTCAGCCAGCTTCTTCCATCCAGCTCCCCACTCTGATTACCTGTCCCCCCCACATCAGCCTTGCCTAGCCCACCCAGTCCCCTCTCCAGGTTTCTCACCTGTGCTATCACTCTCCAGTCTCTCCCCTCTGGTGGGCAGATATCTGGTGGAAAAGATCTCCACCCCCAATCCGTGCTGGCTACCTGACCCTCTGGACTCATTTTCCTCTTGGACTTCTCAGTCCCCCATTCCAGTATCCTTCCTAGGATTTTTGCCTGGTTCCCATCTCCCACACCTCAAATTAAAATTTCATTAAGGGATAAACAGATCCTTACAATGGGAAAAATTGGGCAGGTTTAGAAAACTACTTAACCATCTCATGTAAGAATAGAAACTGAGTCTTCCAGTTTCTTCAGGGTGTTTGTATATAAGGCCCTTGTATAAACTGTAAGACTTCAGAGATCCTGCTGTACAGAAGATGAGGGAAAAACATTACTCAGCATCCAGCAAGGAAGAAACTGTGCCTCAGCAAGAGGTCATCCATGTGGAGAAAGACAACAGGGTCAACCTATAAGAAACAGAAACTACAAAGCTGTAGCATGGAACAAAAAAAAAAAAATGCTACAAGGAAACAGTGAGAAGGCTGCTGCCTTCAAAGGCTTTTCCTGTGTAAAACAGTGGGCTACCCTCTAGGGCTCCCCCTCCAGTCGCTAAAATGCCATTTCCAAAGACGACTCCAGATAGGAAGACAAGAGCAGTTGCCTGCACAGAAGCTGCGAAACTGTTGGTTGACAAGTGTGGAGAAGAGAGGAGCAAGCTCAAAAGCAGGGAAGGATCCTACTCCATCAAGGAAATGAATCAGAAAGGAGCCACAGGGAAAGAAAAAAGCAAGCAAAAGAATTGCTTTGAGGAAAAAAATAACATCCTTCATTAAGAAATATCACAGTTGGCCGGTGGCACTGAACATCAGGCAGTACCACAAAGGCAATATATTACTACTGTTGCACTTCTATGAGTGTGTCTTTTTTAATATAACTCACTCAGGACAAAACCCCGTTCAAGGCCTCACCTGAATCCCACATATGGACAAAGCAGAGCCTGCCAGATTAACCCATTAAACCAGGAGACTTACTCAGCAAAAATTACATCACAAATTGGTAGATATGCAAACAAAAACCAATGACATAGAAACTGCAATACATCACAAAGCATACTTCTCTCAAAAACGCTTCAGCTTCATTCTTGATAATAGTATTTGTTAAAGCATGAGAGCTGGCTGGTAAATCTGTAGCACATTTTGTAGACAATAAGGATACTGTATTGATAAGGGGACTTAGGGTCACATTAGAGTGCCAAGTTCTTGGCTGAGAAGCAAGATGCAGGTAAATGTAGGAAGCATCCTTCTGGGATGTGTGAATGATGGGGCAAGGCAGATTTGCCAAGTACACCTTCATGGTGCTTTAGAGCGCTCCCAAATAATAAGCAGGGCTTGGAAGGCAAGCAGAGATTTTGGATGTCTGACTTGAGGGACTAACAACCTCTGCATGGAAGAAAACATATCTCCGCCCTCAAATGTTGAGCTCCTGCCTCTTCCATGTCATGAAAGAGAACAGCTGCTGTTTGCTACAAAACTGCCTGTTTCAATAGGGAGGTTAATATTTTACCATGTGTTTTCTTTCTATTCCTTCCCTTCTTGTCTGTTGAGGCAAATCTTTCAGCAAGCATTACAAGGACTGGATTCAGCAGCTTTCTCCTGGATGAATTTGTACTGATGTTAGCCCTTTTCATCCGTGACTCTTTAAGAACTGAAATCCCACAAGAGGCACATTCAGTTCACTCTGCCTCTCAAGACATCGTTTCTTCAAGCCACAAGCAATCTGAAAGCCCCTGTGGTATTTCAGCATTTATGCTACTCTGGGGAGGCAGTGATGAACAAAAGCAAGTTATTAAAGTACAGATGAAACAGCTCTCACAAAGGTTTAGGAGTCGGGAACAGGGCTGAGACAGCAAGGGGGGTTCAACTTTTCTAAGCAAACCCTTGAGCACCTTGCTCAGCTTCCAAGTTGGGGCATGAGGCCAGAACACCATAGACATGCATCTCCCAGCCAGCACATTGAGCTTACATCTATCAGTATCTGCCCACAAGAGCCAGTCCTGGTCAAAAGGGCGTAGCAGAAAGCCAGCTACCTCCAGGACAGGACCAAGGCCAGCTGCTCCAGCAGCAAGTCTCACCCAAGCTGCTCCATGGGACATTCACCTACTAGCATTATGCTCCTGCTCTGAGGGTGGATGCACCCCTTGGACTCCACCATCCTGCAATGTGCACAGCACTGCTGCACATGGACAGCTGAGGATGGCAATGTCAGGGATGCCACTTGCATCATGGAGTGCACAGGAGGACAGCTGCTGACCTGAGCTAGAAATCAAATGCTCTAGATGGAGATGGAAGCAGCCTGTGAGGATGAGGAAGCAGCAAATCCCACTGCACCATGTAGCAATCCCCTCCACAGATGGGAAATCTGCTGTTTTCACAGGTAAGCTCTTGCACCTCTGCAGAGCCCTGGCCTTTTCTCCCCTGCTAACTAAACCATTGAGCTATGTCCCTTGTTAAAATCCTACCTTCAGATCTTTCCTTTAGCTCCTGATCATTCCCCCCAGGAAGCCTGTTGTCCACAATACTAGCTGAGAAGGGCACTTCACAGAAAGAGCCAGTTCAAGGGCAGCTGCAATCAACGCAGACAGGCTGCTGGCAGCAAAACCCAGGAATGACAGCAAGGGATTAAAAAAAAAAAAAAAAAAAAAGGAGAGGGAAAAATGACAGACTGCCACAGATGGAAAAAGGAGAGGGGAGAGACAGGGTGGCTAGTCAGAGGAGGGGCTGCTGGAGGAGTTGCTGGGACTCGGCAGCTCCAAATAACACTCAAGGAGGGGGAGCAACAACAGCTTCTATAGACTTGAGCACAGTAGGCGATGAAGAGGGGAGACTGGGGGAGAGAAAACTAAAGGAAGAAAGGATAAGCAAAGCATGTGGTTTTGTATCATTAGCAAGGACAGATTTCTCTTTCCTCTTGGATGAGCTGCAGTAAGACAGTGTAAAGGGCACTACTGTCTCAGGGGACAGACGGTCACTCGCATCACAACTCCACACATCCCCCATCCTGCCCAAGTGAGCTGCTCTTCTCCCCTGATCTGCACTGATACAACAGGCAGGAGGAAAGCTGGAGAAAGGGGAGGCAGGGTTGGGCATCCTTCAGGCAGGAAGGCTTACCTAAGATCTTTATCTCCATCCCCACTGGCTGACCTGGCAGTCAGGGCTGGACAGGTAAAAGCTCTTCCAACCACAACACTGCACTCAACCACCAGCCCCCAGACCAAGCAACCCACCCAAACCCCTTTGCAGGTCTTCTAGCAGGAAGATTATGTCACCATCACACCACCTCCTTACTCACTTCACCAGTCCTTGAGGGCAGTCAATAAGATCAAGCACTCAAGCTAATTCTCTCAGCTCTATCAGCCTTTGACACCACTGATTACAAGGATTTCTTGAGATGCCCATGAAGCTCAGCAGGA